>NW_026070035.1:0-5863 GCF_014885135.2 Alexandromys fortis
ACTTCCTCACACAAGTCTCACGACACGATATGAGTGAAACCAAAGTCAAGATGGCAACCTAAGATTTAATGGATGTCTTTAGTTGCAACTTAATATTCAAATGAAATTAATGTGTTTAACAAAAATGGCTGTGTCATGCTACTTAAACTTAAAACAGTAAGCTTGAACAAGCAAAAGAATCCAAACTAGAAAGCTACAAGTAGAACACTAAAGAATACATGAATTGTGAACAGTCCAGTTTCCTTCTCTAAGGGTATTTTTACAAAACATCTCTGAGCCTGAAATATCACCTAAAACCAAACTGAAAAGTCATGTTAGAATGTTTGAGATTTCCTCTCAACAGTTTAGAAGCGGTGATTCAGATAGGCACAGGCATAAGTGGACTGAAGAACATACTTCACTTTTAAAATTGATAAAAAGGAAATAAAAAAAAACAGACATAAAATAAGTGAATGCAGGATGCATTTCTAAAATTTCCAGAGATAAAAAGAGCCTTTATTTTTCATGTGAGGCTGAAAGCATGCTTTATATTAGACATTTTATTATTAGAGCTAAGTTTTATAGTCGAAGTGACTTGAACCTTACACCAAGAAGAAATGGATGTTAGACGAGATTTGGAGGTAAGGTGGTGAGGGTGTTGATGGAATGATATCTTCATTTTGTCTTTGCGGCTGTTTAGATCAGAGATCATCAATAGTACTTTACTTGGCCTTCTTCTTCTGCCATTATCTAGGACACTTAGGTCATCACCAAATATTATCAAAGCTATCTTCAAAATAGATCCTTGCTGCTGAGTGCGGTGGCACCTGCTTTTAATCCCACAATAAGGAGGCAGAAGTCAGCTGATCTCTTCCTGTGAGTGGCTAGCCTATGTTCTACACAGCAAATTTCAGGCCAACCAGGTAAACATAGTGTGACCCCATCTCCAAAACCAACCAACCAATCTTATAGTGTCTTATCACAAGTAGAGCTGGTATTTCAAGCATAGGAACATCATTTCACATTTGGGTGATACTGTATCTTTCTAAATGATGCCCACATCTTTACAGCTAACTTTCAAAAATCTCAAAGTATTACAAAAAGAATATTCATTTTTAAATGAGGATGTAAGTAGTGCACTTTGATTATTAGTTATTTTGATAAACCTTATTAAAGTATCATGTTAGCAACTTACATTGTAACCAGATGCCTAGCAAGAGTTATTTATGGGAAGAAAGGCATATTCAGCCTATGTTTTGAGAATGTATAGTGTTTCTTGTCAAGAAGGTTTGGTAACAGGAGGCTTTTTGTTGACAAAAGTGTAGTTAGGGTGCCTTACCATATCTTGGTAGAACAAAAGAGAAGGACCAATAGAAAGTAGAAGCAGACTATGAAATCTCAAGTCTCTCTATGTCTCTGTCTCTGTCTCTCTGTTTGTCTCTCTGTGATTCATTGCCACTAATAAGGTGCCTCCCCCTGGAGCTTCCACAAACTCTCAGAACAAGTCCAACTGAAGTCTAGTGTTCAAATACTTGACCTTATCAGGCAAGTAACAAACTGCAAATATATATGTCAATGAAGTGTGTTTTTATGTTAAGTGAATTTAGATAGTTGGACAGTCTTACAACATTCATCACAGTCACAATATTGGACATATTTATAGACTGAAATGCCCCCTTCGCCATCTGAGGCAGTCATTTCCTCTGTTCTTAGATCATGGCAAAACTTAACAGCCTGGCACTACTGTCTTTATTTCATTAGAGTACAAATATCTTGCATTTTGTGCCTGTTTTTTACTTACTCGATAGTTATAACATGAATCTGTATTATGCTATTAATCAGACATACTTTCCTTTTTATGGGTATAACCATATGCATGTAGCAGTTTTAAAAATTTTGTTGATGGACATTTGAAAACCCTCCATTCACAGCTGTTACAAGTACCATTTCCTATCCATGTATAAGTCTTTATGTGGATTTAAGACGTATTTCCTTTCCTGGAGTAGCGGTGCTTTTCTTCATGAAATATTTAACATTAAAGAATCGTAATTGTCTTTCAAAGGGATTGTAAGAGTTTGAGTCTGCACTAAGTGTCAGGAACTGATACGGTTTTTGACACTCTCCCATCTACTGGATATTTTAAACATTTTCATCTCTCTCTGCCCGCTAAGTATGTGAAGCACCTCGTGATGGATTTGAATCTGTATTTTTGTAATGAAGCATGGTGTTAAACCTCTTCCTTTTGAAATTCTCAGGTATCTATTGTCCTGTGAGAAGTATTGGTCAAAGTTCATGACAATGCTAGTAGTTAGAGATATAACTGGCACAAAGCCTTCCATTTTATTATTAAGTTCCTCTGCTTATGTCTTACATCTGATTTAGAGATTTTTTTTTGAAGATATGAAATTGATAAAGTCAAAGTCATGACTTTTCTTTTAGAAGTCTGGTCTTTTCTGTCATTTAAAAAATTTCTCACACACTGCAGTAACATAGTAGCTTCTTTAATATTTTCTTATTTGTTTGGTAATTCTAGTTACTTGTATACATATACATAATCTACCTTAATATAAGAACATTTTTAGGTGAAGTGCAGGTTTATTTAATTTCACCTTCTGTGAAGATCCACTTTTTACAAAACCACCTATTAAAATGTTGATATTTTCTCAAATAATTCCCTAGGGTTAGTTATGGTTTAAATATGAAATGTCACTTCCAAAAGCTAATGTTTTAATGGTTTGATAGCAAGCTGTTGAATCCAGTTACTGAAATACAGTTATATCAGAAGAACTCTTAACATAGTCGATGCACTTAGAGTTTGATGTGTTATTGTAAGATGATATCATTGAGAAAGAGGCCTAGCAAGGGACCATGGACAAATTCATGTGGTCTGGTTCATCTTTGGGCCCATCCGTTTTACTCTGGTTCTTGTCTATTGTGTTTTGTTCTTACACATGACCTTGATAGTCAACCTGGCCTCAGTGGTAAATGTCTGCACTTAAAGCACTTGGGAGAAAGAGGTAAAAAGATACTGTAGCCTACAGCTTGGTAGGCTACCAGGTGAGTTATAGCATCCTGGGGAATGTGCTAAGACTGACTTTTGTAAAAGAAGTAGAGAGAAAGAGAAAAATAGAGTGAGATATGGAGAGAGGAAAAAGAGAGGGGGGGGGAGATAGAGAAATAAAAACAAAACTACAAAGCATAAAATCACAAGGCTATAATAATTTTTTCTTCCATTAGTTGTTATCTTAGTATTTACCTGAGATATGGAAAGTTAACCATCGCTGTGTTCTTGCTGTTTTTGCTGTTGTTGAACATCAACTATCTTATTTAGCTGATTTTGGGATCTTCCATTCTACTGAGCAGTCAAACTATATTATTATTCAAAGTTCATTATTCATTATATAGGAACTGGTTGAGGAAAACTGAGGATCTCCACTTTTTCTTGATTTCCACTGTTTTGAAAGATTTTCTGTTACTGCCAATTGAATTCCAATATTCAGTGAAAATCAGGAAAAAGAAAAAGAAAGAATAGACTGTTAGAGTTCTCATAAGGAAGGGCTGAGAATCTCAGGCTTCCATTAACTATTGAACCTTTCAGTCTGGGCTGTAGTAGGTTAATTTGACATTTAATTACTGCACATTGCTTCATTATCAGTGTAGGGCTCACAGATGAAGAATAACAATCTATCCTCAAAAGTTTAAGTCACAAAATTATAAATAGTGTATTAGTTGTTTATTTTTAATTCTTCATTGTATACTCTAGTGACATAATTTGCTTATGCATATTGAATTATAGTCTACTAGTTTCATAAGTTTGCATGTTTTCTTTTAAATGCCTTTGCAACAGTTTTTTAAAGAATTTTTTACATAAATGGGAAATAAATATAATTTCACTATGCAGCAGTTTCCTAGCCTACCGTATCAACGTACCATAGACTAGGAAACTTAAAACAACAGGAATTTTCTGAGAAATCGCCATACTGATATCCAAAGGGGCTGAACCAGCTTGCACTCCCACCAGCAATGCAGGAGTGTTCTTTTTACCCCACAACCTCTCCAGCATAAGTTGTTATCAGTGATCTTGGTCATTCTTACAGGTATAAGATGGAATCTCAGAGTTGTTTTGATTTGTATTTCTCTGATGACTAAGGATGTTGAGCATTGCCTTAAGTGTCTTTCAGCCATTTTAGATTCCTCTGTTGAGAGTTCTCTGTTAGAAACAGCCTTGCTTAAGACCTAGCAATACCAATTTTGGGTATATATCCAAAGGATGCTCAATTGTACCAAAAGGGCTTGTGCTCAACTATGTTCATAACAGCACTGTTTGTCATAGCCAGAACCTGGAAACAACCTAAATGTCCCTCAATCAAAGAAGATAAGGAAAATGTGGTACATTTACACAATGGAGTACTACATAGCAGAAAAAAATAGTGACATCTTGAAATTTTCAGGCAAATGGATGGAGCTAGAAAACATCATATTGAGTGAGGTAACTCAGACCCAGAAAGACAATTATTATATTACTCACTCATAAGTGGTTTTTAACTATAAAGCAAAGAAAACCAGTCTACAAATCATATCCGAGAGAACCTAGACAGTAATGAGGAACCTAAGAGAGACACACATGGGATCTAATCTATATGGGAAGTAGCAAAAGATAATATTTCCTGAGTAAATTGGGAGCACAGGGACCATGGGAGAGGGTTTAAGGGGAGGGGAGAGAAAGGGAGGGAAGCAGAGAAAAATGTATAGCTGAATAAAATCAATAAAATAATACCAGAAATTTATCATCTTGTTATCTCAGGGTGGAAGACCAAATCCAAAATTTTACTTTTCTGTGTACTTTTTAAAAGTGATGTAGGAAAAATCACCCAGTTTCTCCTTGTTACTGATGTGGAAATTTGATCTTAACTGTTTAAAGGTTTTGACTGAAGGGGTGGTGACTTCCCCACCTTGTGATTTAGTATGTCACTAGGTATGAAAGCTACCAGCAGTGTACAGAAAGGAACTAAAAGTGTGAAGAACCATTGATCTGTCCAGTCCTATTCCTAGTGCTAGGTAAAATTTATAATGTACAAGAAGAGAGATAAAATGAAATCCATGTGTCATTCTAACAATAAATGTTTTTCAATGTTGCTCAAACATTTTTCGTGTAAAAATGTCTCCCTATAAAATGCTCATAACAGCATTATTTGTAATAGCCAGAACCTGGAAACAACTAATTGGCCTTCAACCGATGAACGGATAAAGAAAATGTGGTACGTTTACACAATGAAGCATTACTCAGCTGTTAAAAAAAAATGACATCTTGAACATCTTGAAATTTGCATGAAAATGGATGGAACTAAAACCATACTGTGTGAGGCAACCCAGACTCAGAAAGAGAAACACAGTGTGGACTCACTCATAAGTGGATATTGGAAGTAAAGCAAGGATAACCAGGCTACAATATACAACCCCAAGAAGCTAGGTATAAAGGAGGACCTAAGAGGGACACACAGGGAAAGCCCCAGGAAAGGGCACTAGTTAAGATCTCCGGGATAAAGAGATAAAATGGAGAGGATGTGATGGGAACAAGAGGGTTCCAGAAATGGCCTTACCCTATAATCAGATTGGTGACTACCCTATATGTCATCATAGAACCTATGTCTAGTAACTGATGGATTCAGACACAGAAACCCACAGCCAAACACTGGACTGAGTTCTTGAAGTTCAGCTGAAGAGACGGAGGAGGGATCAAATGAGCCAGGGAAGTCAAGATCTTTTTTTTTTCATGTTTCATATAGTGAATTTATTGTAAGTCTAAATCAAGGAAGATCCTGAGGTATTAGGGATTTATCCACTTCACAGAATGAAAATTCAAGGGCCAGCAAGATGGCTCATA
>NW_026070036.1:0-1086 GCF_014885135.2 Alexandromys fortis
AAGACCTAATCAACCATGGAACCCATGGAGGTCAGTAGTAGAACAAAGAAGGAAACCATTCCCACAGAGACCTTTTTTAGGGTACAACAGAGGACAAGCAAATACTGGTCTTCACATAAAAATTCAAGAAAACAGATGGCAACCAGACAGGAGCAGATCAATACCCATACCAAGGGGGAAAAACAGGTGGCAAAACAGGTGGCAGAGACAAAATGCCACACCCAGGAACAGCAGCCACTAAGACCAGTGATAAACCTGCCAGTAATTAAAAAAGGAATAATAGGCCGGGCGATGGTGGTGCATGCCTTTAATCCCAGCACTAGGGAGGCAGAGGCAGGCAGATCTCTGTGAGTTCGAGACCAGCCAGGTCTACAGAGCTAGTGCCAGGACAGGCTCCAAAGCCACAGAGGAACCCTGTCTCAAAAAAAACAAAAAAAAGGAATAATAGTACCAACAAAATGGCTTTTAGATACAGGAAGTGAAATAAGTATCTACACAGAATTACAGATAATTATAAAAATAAAAACAGATTAGATTACAAGGAGTTAATACAGAAAGAACAGTGCCAGTAACAGAAATAATTATTCAAAGTTATGATGTTAAGCATAAGATAGAAGTAGCTAGTTTTTCTGCACCACTAAATAGTTTAGGAATTAAAGAAATTAGTAAACTATTCCCATTCTTCTTGAATTACAAGTCCATAAAGAAATACTATGTAAATTTAGCAGAAGTAAAAATTGAAGCAGTAAAATTACCAAAACTTCCTCCAACTTCTACAGCACAATACCCCATAAAAGGAGGTATGACTGAAATTTCAGATACGGTCCAGACTCTTTTAAAAGAGAGCATTATAGAACAAGCACAATCTTTTAATTACAACTCACCAGTGTGGCCAATACTGAAGCAAAATGTAAAATATAGATTTACAGTAGATTACAGGAGGATTAATGAAACCCCCCCAGAATGCCAGGTACTCTACCATACATAGAAGATATTTTTTACAAATAAGACAATATGCACCAAAATGGCTAGCAACAATAGACTTGACTGATATGTTCTTTGGGATACCGTTGCATCCAGAAAGCC
>NW_026070036.1:7341-8049 GCF_014885135.2 Alexandromys fortis
ATGCTCATTACAGTCCGGTTACTCATCACTCTCTGGGGAGAAGGGCACAGAGTCTTCATAGATATTACTCGAAAAGAACCTGGAGCTGAAGTCCCCCAGCTCGTAACATATATCAAAAATTGTTTGGTCTTTTTTTTTAAATAAGGAATTTTCATTTTCTTCCCTTCCTCCTGACATTTCTTTCTCGTCTTTCTTTCTGAAATTGTTGAGGTTTCCACATTTGTAGTATTCTAAAATTTCATGATATAAAAAATATTTAATTTGTACTTACCAATTGTTATGATTTTTTAAAACAATGCTGCAAGACCCCAGGCTTCAGTAGGCAGCAGAAACACGGTAGGTCCCCAAATGGTGGTGGCTGGTCTTGTGGCAGTCCCAAGCTGTGGTGGCTGATACCTAGCCAAGCCACTGTGGCCGATCCCCTGAGCGGTTGCTGGTTCCAGGCTGGGAGACACATGGAGAGCAGGCTATTCCCAACTCACATTCACATCGAATGGAATAGAATGGGGGGGAGTGGAGAGAGAGAGAGAGAGAGACAGAGAGACAGAGAGACAGAGAGACAGAGAAAGACAGAGATAGAGAAAGGAGGAAGAGGAAAAATAAGGAGAGATGGAGAAGAAAGCACTGCCTCTGGGAAGTGAAGCAAAGCACTGCCTCTCTCTGGGAGACAGCATGAAGTGGGGAAAAGGGGCGGGAACTGGGAAAGGG
>NW_026070037.1:0-5843 GCF_014885135.2 Alexandromys fortis
CACATGGTGGCTCACAAACCATCTGTAATGAGGTCTGGTGCCCGCTTCTGGCGTGCATACATACACACAGACAGAATATTGTATATATAATAAATAAATAAATAAAATAAATAAATAAATATTTAAAAAAAAAGAATCAACAAACCTGATAGTTGGTCTTTAGAAAAGATAGCCAAGTTCAACAGAGCTGAGTTAACACAGAGAAAGAGACAATCCAAATAATAAATAAAATTAGAGATGAAGAGAGAAAC
The DNA here is from genome assembly GCF_014885135.2 of Alexandromys fortis. Taxonomy (NCBI): domain Eukaryota; kingdom Metazoa; phylum Chordata; class Mammalia; order Rodentia; family Cricetidae; genus Alexandromys; species Alexandromys fortis. Next base: position 252 of record NW_026070037.1, read on the forward strand.
ACCGTAATAGACACCAAAGAAATTCAGAATGTCCTAATGAAATATCTTAAAAACCTATACTCCATTAAGTGAGAAAATCTAAAAGAAATGGGTGAATTTCCAGAGTGATCCAGTCACCAAATCCAGCCAAGGAGATTTCAGTGACCTAAACACACCCAAAACAACAACAAAGACAGAAACAGCAGTCACAAACCTTCTGCCTAAAAAGATCAAGGCCCAGAGAGATTCACAGTAGAATTCTACCAGATTTTCAAAGAACAACAACCAACACTTCTAAAATTATTCAAAAATAAAGAAAAAGAAATAGAAGGTCTGCTTCCAATGCCATCTACAAAGTCACCATTACTCTAAAACAAAAAGTAGGGAAACACAAGAAAACAACATCCCTGATGCAAATAGATGCAAAAATTCTCAATAAAATATTTGCTAACTAAATATAGGCACATATCAGAAAGATCACCTACCATGATAAAATTGGCATTAGACATAGGTATAGGGATGGTACATTATATGCTAGTCAATAAATATAATATATAAATGGACTTAAAGACAAAAATCACATGATCATTTCAATAGATCCATAAACGGACTTTGATAAAATCCAATATGCCTTTTATCCAACTGAAAAAAGTTCTAGACAGAATAGGATTAGAGGAAAACAACTCAGCATAATAAGGGTGTATATGACAAAGCCACAGCCAACAAGATTCTAAGTGGAGGAAAATTTCAGAGCAATCCCATTAAAATCAAGAACGAGACAGGACTGTTCAATATCCCCACACCTTGTCAACATAGTGCATGAGGCCCTAGACAGAGCATTAGGGCAAAAGAAGGAAATTAAAGGAATTCATGTATGATAAACGTAAAATTATCCCTATTTGAGATGATATAGTATCATATTTAAGAGAGCTCCCAAAAATCTACCATATGTCTTCTAAATGGTCAACGCCTTAAGCCAAGTAGAATACAAAATTAACTCATAAAATCCTTCTGTAAAGCCGGGCGATGGTGGCGCACGCCTTTAATCCCAGCACTCGGGAGGCAGAGGCAGGCAGATCTCTGTGAGTTCGAGACCAGCCTGGTCTACAGAGCTAGTTCCAGAACAGGTTCCAAAGCCACAGAGAAACCCTGTCTCGGAAAACAAAACAAAACAAAAAAAAATCCTTCTGTAAACCAACAACAAAGACTCCCTTTCACAATTATGGCCTCAATAAAGGGAAAGCATCTGGGAATACACCTACCCAAGGAAGTGGAAGACCTCTACAGGGAAAACTTCACATCTCTGAAGAGAGAAAGTGAGGAAGACATTAGAAGATGGAAAGGACTCCCAAGCTCATGGACAGAATTAATATTGTCAACATGATCATCCTACTAAGCAATTTGTAAATTCCATGAAAATTCAATGTAATTCCAATCAAAATATCTATGACATTCTTCATAGAAATAGAAAAAAAAATCTTAAAATTCACAGTGAAGCACCAAAGATCCCAGATAGCCAAAGCAACCCTGAGCAAAAGGAACAATGCTGGAGGATTACCATGAGAGATTCCATGCTTTATTACAGCATTGGAGTAATAAAAACAGCATGGTCCTGGCACAAAAGCAGGCATAGAGACTCAGATATTAATTCACATAATTAGAGCCATGAGGCATTTGCTAAAGATGCCTGTATTACACACTGGCAGAAAGAGAGCATTCAAACAAAAGGTACTGGGAAAATAGGATGCCCATATATGGAAAAATGAAATTAGACGCAAGTCCAACACCCTGCACAAAAATCAACTCTAATGAGTTTAATGACTTTAAAGTCATTTTAAGCCTGCGACTCTGAAACTCCTGGAAGAAAATGTAAGGCTACCCTACAGCATGTAGGTAGAAGGAGGGGTTTCAGAATAGGATTGATTCTATTTGCTCAGGAACCAAGGTCAACAACTAACAAACAGGACCTCACAAAACTTAAAATGTCTTTCCAGCAAAGAAAAGGAAGCCGCAGAGTGAGAAAGAATCTTTGCTAGCTACATATACAATAAGGGGTTAGTATCTAAACCATAGAAATAACTCAAAAAACAAAGAATTAGGAAAATAAAGGGCCCAGTTTAAAAATGGGCTGCAGATTTAAGCAGAACGTTCTCAAAAGAAGAATAAAAATGGCTAGAAATAACTTTAAAAGGGTTCAGTGTCCTTAGCAAGCAGGGAAATGTCAATTACAATTACTTTAAGAATTCATCTTCCCCCAGTCAGGATGGCTGAGATCAAGAAAGCAACTGAACACAAGTGCTGGCGAGGTGGAAGAAGGAGCAGAAAGACTATTAGTGCCAGAGGACAGGGACTCCTGCTGCTAAACAGTGTCTTCTAGATGTGACAGGCATGTTGCACTGTGGGTTTAGGAATATGTAGAATATAGATAGAAATTACAATGGTTTAGGAGAATGCCAGCCATAGGCTTTCCACTAGAGTCAGTGACTTCTCCAGTCCTGAAATCTAAACAATATGCTTAGCTAAACAACCCCGGTTGACATAACAATTGTGAGGATGTGGATGGCACTCACAGCAAACTGGCCATATTCACTGCAAAAGGAAAGAAAGATTCCTTGATTCCACAATCTTCCTACTTTACCCACGAGAAGAGCTGGTCACACAGCCTAAGGCCCTTCTTCAGGTACAGAGTACAGGCATGATCAATGGTGACTAGATTAAGGAAAACAGTTATTTTGATCAGGGCCATTACCATCCCCATCAAGGCCTAGACTTGAGTTAGCATTTTCCAGTTCATTAAGAAACAGGTAGATCCTGTGTATTTTCCTTTATACTTCACAAGTTAACTGGCTCTCCGAAGAGGTGCCCTGACTGTTTTTAAGGCGGCATTGTAAGAGCCCTCTCACCTTCTGTATAACATGGGAGAGCTAAGAATCATTTGCTTTACATTCTGTGCACTCCCATCATTAGGACAGGAGATTCTTTTCCAAGTTATGACTGTTTTTTTTCCCCCTCTTTGTTCTTTGGCTCTTTGAGGGGCCCACCACTCAGTTCAGATTTCCTCTTTCTTATGAATGCCTGGCCTTAGCTTGGCTTATTTCTAGCCAGCTTTTCTTAAGTCATCCTGTCTATCATTTTCCGCTGGGCTTCGACCTTCCTCTATTTCTGTATATCTTTTCTATCTTACTCCATTGCCGGTTGTGTAGCTGGGTGGCTGGTCCCTGATGTCTTCTTCTCCTTCTCCTTTTCTTGCTCCTTGGTCTCCCAGATTTACTCTCCTATTTATTCTCTCTGCCTGCCAGCCCTGCCTATCCTTTCTCTGCCTGCCAGCCCTATCAGCTGTTCAGCTTCTTATTAGACCAATCAGGTGTTTCAGACAGGCAAAGTAACACAGATTCAGAGTTAAACAAATGCAAGAAAAACCAATGCAACACATCTTGGCATCATTAAAACAAATGTTCCATAGCATAAACAAATGTAACACATCTTAAAATAATATTCTACAACCTATGACTTCATTTGTAAAGTTTTGATTGACGTAACCACTTATGTCAAAATCTCTAGTCAGATGCTAAATAGTGACTGATAAAGGACTCTGTAGTCAAGGTGACAATCTAGAATCTTCTATGCAATGGTTAAGCAATAAACACATCTGCTTCTAGCTTAAAATGGTTAACTGATTGTTTATACATATTTGTGTTCCTTTAAAAAAATGCCTCTCACTAAATGACAGTAAAGGGGCGTCTTAAAGGCACAAAAACACAGGCGAGGAGATGCCAGCCAGACCTGTGTTGAAGGGCGTACTGAGTTAGGGCAGAAGGGAAAGCTAAAATGTTACAGTCTGCAACCAACCACTCATGGTGCAGGATGTTAAGGCCCCAGGAAGAGGATGAGGGATGCAACTGAAACTAGGATCACCTGAAAGTGTATTTAGAGTGCACAGATCCAAAGGACCCTCCTCCAATGCAGTGTGTGAGTGACCTTTCTGTCTCAACGGGGTAGGGAACATGAAAGGGGAAAAAAAGACTCAGAAACACTGAAACTAGAAAACAGAGGGGAAAAGAAAAGAAATAGAAGTGGTGGATGTTGAATGCCAAGGTCTTGATCATTTTGTTTTAGGATCCAGGATTGTTGGCATATACTTACTTCTCTGTTCACTTAGACAGGACTTTGGGAATTCTGTTTCTAGAGAAGTGAGTCTGAGTTAAAATGTTTTTATATGATTATATACACAGTCAGATTTCCGGCCCTAATAGCCCTGCACTTCGGCTCATCAGGGAGCCAGTCTTAACCACATAGCCAGCACTTCCCACCAGCTTTCTGGATAGTCAGTTACTTTTTCATAGACAGCAAATCATGGAGTGTTAGACACCTGAGGAAGGTCCAGCTTGAAAACAAAGGGCCAAGCTAACAACTGCAGACCCAAAGGAACCCAGAAAATAGATGACACAGAAAGGAAAGATAACACCCGACTACCAAAAGATATAATTAATCAGAGGTAAGATAAGACATTTTGTATATTCTAAGGACAAATGTAAATGATTGCATCTCCAGTCAGGAGCTGTGCAGGGCCACACCTGTTCCTTTTAGAACAGTCGTGCAGGAGAAGCATAAGGCATCAGGAGATGAGGGTGGTAGTTACAGAGGCTCCAAAACCTCCAGATATCGTCTCCCTGGGAACAAGCCTAACATAGGAAACCCGAGTCCAGGAGGGGCATGCAAATGACACCCAAACCACAATACAGAGTCAGCATTACCAAAGCTGAGGTGCTAAGTTAGGAAGCAGGGGAAATTGGTTTTGGTTGTGCCGTTCCTGACAGAATGATACAGCAATTGTAAAATCTGTGTACAAAGACTGCAGCGCTGTGATGGCTAACCAGGCAAGGTCCCAAGCTAGAAGGGCACACGGCGCCCTTACCAGTGTTTCTCACTTCTCTCTTCACCCTGTCCTCTTGAGACAGCATGGAGGTCTGCTTCTTAGATTGCAAGAGCAGAAATTAGGGCAAATACACTACAGCTGGGCTGACTGGGACATTGAGAAAGAGCCCAGCGATTCAACAGTTTTGAATATTTGCACAAATGACCTAAATAATAATCTTTGCCAGAGAATAAATTCTACTGGGGTGGAGAAAGAATGAGGACAACTGGATTACATCAGCACCATTTGCCTCTCTTTGGAAAATCTGAGTTTTAACAGGTTTATTCGGTCTATGTCTTGACAGATCATGGGACCATGGGCAGGTCCCACTTGGTATCTGAAATGTTTATGTCAGACACTGCCAGTGATGACTGCCTATGAATTATGGGGTATTTACTCTAAGTTAAGCAAAGAACCAGATGCTTGATGCCTCTTATTTCTTTTGGTCTTCACAACACTGTGAGATCGGGACTATGCTCCTGCCTATTTTATACCCAGAGTGGCAGACAATGGGCCACACAGAAGGCAAAGGAAGTGTCGGTGTTAGAGCCTGTGCTTTTCTGAATCTCAGAACTCTGCCCTGTGCTGCATTGTCTTTTATCATGGGTGTGTGTGTGCACACATACATGCACGCACACACACTTACTCCCTACTCTCTTTCACACATACACACTCACCCCTCCCCGCCTCTCTCTCTC
>NW_026070038.1:0-481 GCF_014885135.2 Alexandromys fortis
CTAGTAAGGTGAGCATCCAAACTGCCTAGGCTCCCACAGAACCAATAGGTGCAGTAGGATCAAAAACCCATTGCCATTGTTCTTGGGGTCTCAGTCTGTTTTCTTATCTATCCCTGAACCATTTGGCCAGAGGGAACATTCCCTATCATGGGCTGGGGCCTACCACATCAATCACTAATTAAGAAATTTCCCAACAGTCTTGCCTACAGGGTAGTCTTATAGAATCATTTTCTCAATTTTGCTTCCCTCTCTTCAGATAACTCTAGGAGGTATTATCTAGCTACCAACCCTTAATGATGAGCCTGTTGAAGAGGGCATCTCTAAGGAGAATTGTGACGGTTTTTATTTTAATTTATAGCAAGTTTCAGTGTATGGTACCACATTCTTTTTTATTATTATTAAAAATTTTATTAAAAATTTTCACCTCCTCCCATTCCTCCCACCCCCTCCCCCTCCCTCTCCAGTCCAAAGAGCAGTCAGG
>NW_026070038.1:6261-7237 GCF_014885135.2 Alexandromys fortis
AAAAAAAAAAAAAAAAAAAAAAAAAAAAAAAAAAAAACCATTTAATTGAACGCTTGCTTACAGTTATAGAGGGTTAGTCTGAGATCACTATAACAGGAACAAATAGGCATGGTGCTGGAGCCTCTAACAAGGCTACACCTCCCAATCCTTCCCTAACATTTCCATTAATTGGGGACCAAGCATTCAGATATAATGAGCCTATGGGGGTCATTGTAGTAGGAGCTGCAGGCAGCTTCCTGCCACCTGGCTCTCAGCCACCAGCTAGTTTTACCCAAAATAATTACACGGAAACTGTATTCATTTAAACACTGCCTGGCCCATTAGTTTCAGCCTCTTATTGGCTAATCCTTACATCTTGATTAACCCATTTCTAATAATCTGTGTAGCACCACGAGCTGATAGTTTACCGGAAAAGATTCTAGCCTACATCCATCTCGGGTAGAGAATCATGGCGTCTGACTCACTTTCCTTCTTCCCAGCATTCTGTTCTGTCTATTCCACCCACTTATGCTCTGATCTAACAGGCCAAGCAGTTTCTTTATTAATTAACCAATAAAAGCAACACGTAGAAAGCAGGCAATGCTCACGGCAGCGGTGACAGCGGTGGGAGGTTCGGTTGTCGCCCATTGGCCACGCGGTGCCATGCTCTGCATCCGCCATTGTAGTTTTTCAGTCGCTTTTTTAAAGAAGGAAGGCTCATGGTGCAAATTGTTATTTCTAGGGAACACCTGTGTTGATCGTGGGGCACCAAATCCTGTATGGGAAAATCATCCACCTGGAGAAACCTTTTGCAGTCCTTGTCAAACAGACTCCTGGGGAGAAGGACTGTGATGAGCTTGGCCAAGAGATGGAACTCGGTATTTAGTGACAGCACTCATCAAAAACAAGATCCTCTTCAAAACGTGCCCTAAGCCTATTATCACCAATGTCCCCAAGAACTGACTTCTCTATGGAAACCATGAAAGCCAGAAGGTCC
>NW_026070039.1:0-497 GCF_014885135.2 Alexandromys fortis
TTTTTTTTTTTTTCCAGACAGGGTTGCTCTGTAGTTTTGGAGCTTGCCCTGGACCTAGCTCTTGTAGACCAGGCTGACTTCGAACTCACAGAGATCCGAGTGCAGGGATTATAGGCGTGAGCCACCACTGCCCAGCCCAGTCATGGCTTCTTAAATCATATCAGATACCTGTGTTAAAGCTGGGCAGTGGTGTTAGTCACTGGGGAAAAAGGCATTTAGTAACACTTGCTAACTTCCTTGTAGGAAAAGCAAGGGTTTGAGTAGCTTGGGTCAGTGGTCCTGGATTTCATCTCTAGTGTGGGAAAGAAAGGAAAGTGGAATGCAAGTTTTAATAATAAATGTAGTATGAATCATTTAGAAAAATCTTGAGCCAAAAGCAAGCATTCTGTAAAGTAACTAAGATTCCTTTGAAACACAATTTGTCGTTCTAACGTCATCTGTACTGTTTTCCATGCATCTCACTCAATTTGTTTTTTTTTTTTTTTTTTGGGGGGGGG
>NW_026070039.1:3748-6032 GCF_014885135.2 Alexandromys fortis
CCCCCCCCCCCTCCCCAGACAGGCAAGCATAGGGAATAGTTTAGCAACCTGGGACAACACTTAGTTTGGGTTACACAGAAACACACACACACCTCTCATTTAATTCCTGTGACAGCCTACACATACCCCTTTCTGAACAGTGTACCCAGCAATGTCTGTGATCTGAGATGCTTGCACATTGTGTGTGAAAATAAAAGGGACAACTTACGGTAGTCAGGGTCCTCCTTCCTTCGGAGCTGGAGATCGACTGTAGAGTGTCAGTTTAGAGGGCAGAAAGTGCTTTGTTCCACAGGACCCTCACGGGCCACATTTCTTTAAGCCATAGCATCTCATTGTGTATGTGTACCTCATTTCCCATATTTGTTGGACCTAGGCTGTTTCCATTGCCTAGCTGCTGTGATTAGCAGCAAACAGGGATGCATAATTGTCTTCTGGCATAAACTTCACAAGTGGGATACTGGGTCCTGGTAGTTCTGTGTTTTAGTCTGAGGAACCTCCGTACTGCTTTCCATAGGGGCACAGATTTACATCTGCACCAGGCATAAAAAGCTTCTTTTCCCTCCATCTCTAGCATTTGTTGTAATTTTTCTGGCTGGTAGTCATTCCAGCTGTGAGCTGGAATCTCAGTTTAGTCTAATTTCCATTTCCCCAATGGTTAAAGATGGTGAACTCTACTTGAGACATGATTGTCAGGCTTTCCAGTGTAATTTAACTTTGCATTAGAATTCACTTGTCTTTTCAATAGTGTATTTCATCAAGACAGTGATTATACTGGTGTATTTCATGGTGTCCAACAAGGTTGTTAATATCTGTAATTCACGTCCCATAGAGAATTCTACAAAAGAAGTCTATAGGTGCAATTATCCCTTTACTGATAATTTTGATAATGTATCTAAGAAATTAAAGAGTTTCCTTACCCTAAACCACACGGCCCTTGGTTCCTTCAGCTATTTCCTGACTCAACTACTATATTCAAGTGATTATTCACTGGGTGATTCTATTTCCAGCTGAGCATGGTGGCTAATGCCTGCAATTTTAGCACTTGGGAGGCGAGGCAGAGGGATTACTGTGAGTTTGAAGCTAGAATGGGCTACAGTGATCACCTCATTCCCCCCCCCACCCCTAAGTGATAAGTCTCCCTACGGCAAATGATAATTCTATTTCATGAATGGTCTCTTTTGGGTAAATAGTTTTTTTTTGGGCAGGGTGTCTTTTAAATATACTTTAATGTAGGGATAACACGAAGCTTAAAAAAGAGTTAGAAAGCCTATAAGACATTCCTGAAGTCGGGCAGTGGTGGCGCACGCCTTTAATCCCAGCACTCGGGAGGCAGAGGCAGGCGGATCTCTGCGAGTTCGAGGCCAGCCTGGTCTACAAGAGCTAGTTCCAGGACAGGTTCCAAAACCACAGAGAAACCCTGTCTCGAAAAACCAAAAAAAAAAAAAAAAAAAGACATTCCTGAAACCATAGATAAGGATGTCTCTGAGAGTCTCACAAATTGCTTCTGATCCTCCTGCCTCCACTTGAGTGCCGAGTATGAGGATTACAGGTGTGAGCCATCGTCCTAGTGTTGCCTATGGTGACAGAGATCCCTTCCATGGCTTTGTGCATAGTAGCCAAGCCTGCTAATGGCTAAACTGCATCCTCAGTACTCGCAGCTCCATCTTTCTCCTTGAAATCTCAATCTGGCTTTTCAGGACCTTGTAAGTAGAACACCATTTACATACTGTCTTTGAAGCATATGGATTTCTATGCTTATTTTGTTTTATCGCTCCAAAAATTGCCTCAGGTTTGACATGGGGAGCATGCCTTTAATCCCTGTACTCAGGAGATGGAGGTAGGAGGTCAGAACGTCAAGGTTGACTATACATACCCCTGGCCTGTCTAGACTACTGGAGATCCTGTCTCAAGAAAGGAAGAGTTCCTTCAGCTGGTCTAGTGCACACTTGCAATTCCAGCATTTGAGAAACAGACGGGAATAACAAAAAGCCCAGACTGAGCTGTATATTCAGACTGTCTCTCAAAAATGCAAAGGAAAAAACAAGTTGATTCAAGTGAAGTCTGTATTCGAGTCTTACAATCCCAGGCCTCTGGAGTTGGCAAAGATGCTTCCAAGAATGCTAGTCACAAATTCATGGTATCAATCCTACTTTTGAATCTTTCCCTTTTATTGAAAGTAGATCTTTAGTTTTTCGAGACAGGGTTTCTCTGTAGCTTTGGAGCCTGTCCTGGAACTAGCTCTTGTAGACCAGGCTGGCCTCGAACTCGCAGAGATCCGCCTGCC
>NW_026070040.1:0-1134 GCF_014885135.2 Alexandromys fortis
CTCTCTCTCTCTCCCTCTCTCTCTCTCTCTCTCTCTCTCTCTCTCTCTCTCCTCCCCCTCCCTTTTTCTCTCTCATTCACCTGCAAAACTTGTATAGGTACCAATCCTAGATATCTTACATAAAGGATGCTCTCTAGAAATCTGGAATAGTTTTTGATGACTCAATGTACAGTCCAGTTAAGGACCCACATAATTAAACTCAGCATTCTCAAATTTAACACCACAGGACTGAGAAATTAAGAAAGATCTTAAGTCCATATCACGAGTTAATTAAGCTAAAATAAAATTAGACTACTGGCTTCAAACATACTAAGATTTTCAAATCTTTATTATCAAGTTATTACAAAGAAGGGCTCGATGAGATTGGTTTATCAGTTTATAAGTTAAAAAAAAAAGCCACCAACAACTGACAACCAGAGTTTATTCCCCAGAATACATTTAAAGGTGGAAAGAATAACTCTACTAACTTGTCCTCTGACCTCCTTATGAATGTCATGATATGTGTACCAAACACATACACACACGCAAAAACACAGAATAAAAAATACAATTAAAAATCAAGTTATTTTTAACAAATATATATGGGAGGGGCTGGAAATACAGTTCAGTGGGACATCATTTATGAGACTCTGAGTTCAATGCCATAGACAGGAGGAAAGGTGGTCAGGAGGTAAGGAGGCAGGAGGGCTGGGTCCCTCAGTGGAGGGGTGGGTCGACTGTTGTTGGGCCTTCCCAGCGGTGGAGCCTGGCTGGCAGTGGGCCTGTGTGGGGGAACCATGAGAAGGTGGTTGCTGGGCTAGGTGATGTCGTTGCGGCAGGAGGGCTGGGGGTTTGGGGACTGGGTTGGTGGAGAGCAGCTTTTTCTGTGGAGGCTGCTGGCACCCAGGACCACACCTAGGATGGGTGGGCGGGAGAACACTATGCCTATGCGGAGTTCCTAGTTCTCCTGCCTCCTGCCTGCCTACTGGGGGGCCTTGGACATCCCAACCAGTGCTTGGAAAGGCCAAAGAATCCCTGCACATTTCTAAGAAATTCTTTCAGGACTTATGTGCCAGCATTCCAGGACGAAATGATTCTCTTAGTAAAGGTAGCCAGCAAAAAAAAAAAAAAAAAAAAAAAAAAAAAAAAAAAAAA
>NW_026070040.1:4668-5429 GCF_014885135.2 Alexandromys fortis
TACGTTATGTCTGCCTTAATGAACACAAAAGATAAGCTTCCAATGTTCACAACTCACTATAAGGTCAGTTTTTAAGTTATATAAATTGTTAAATTTTTAAAGAAATTATTGCAGTGAGATAACTCAGTGGGTAAAGTTGCTTGCAACAAAGTCTAATGACCTAAGTTTGATTCCAGTGGCTCACAAGTGGAGGAGAGAACAGACACCCATCAAGTTGTCCTTGCCATAGCATGCCCATACCCACTTAGAGAAACATAAAATAAATAAAAATGTTGGGTGGGAGCACTATTACTCTCAAAACGTATTGTAGTCTAGACATGATATCACATGTCTTTAATCCCAGAATGTGAAAGGCAGAGGTAGGTGGATCTCTGTGAGGGGAAGACCAGCATGGTCTACATGCTGAGTTCCAAGCTATGCTGGGCTACATAGTGAGACCCTGTCTTTTAAAAAGAAAAAGTAAGAGCAGGTCCCAAAGTTTACACATGTGATCCTAGCCACCCCAGAAGTGGAGACAGAGGATCACAACTTTAAGATCACCCTCAGCTACATAGCAAGTTCAAACCAGCCTGGAATACGTAAGACCCATACCCCACAAAACAAACAAATGCTTTGCTGATTTATCATACTTTCCACAAATTACATTTTTAAGTAGGTATTCCTAAATACGTTATGTCTGCCTTAATGAACACAAAAGATAAGCTTCCAATGTTCACAACTCACTATAAGGTCAGTTTTTAAGTTATATAAATTGTTAAATT
>NW_026070041.1:0-5818 GCF_014885135.2 Alexandromys fortis
CTACAAGAGCTAGTTCCAGGACAGGCTCCAAAGCTACAGAGAAACCCTGTCTCAAAAAAAGAAAAAAAAAACCCTTAAAAAAATATCTTGGGGGAGGGAAAGGGGAGGCGGAGGTGGGGAAGAGACAGAAATCTTTAATAAATTAAAAAAAAATATCTTGATTGAAGGAGCCATTATGAGGCTAGCAAGAAACCTAGGACTAGGGAAATTCTCACGAATCCACAAGGATGACCCCAGCTAAGACCCTAAGCAATAGTGGAGGGGTATCTGAACTGGACTTCCCCTGTAATAAAGATTGATGACTACCTTAATTGTCATCATAGAAACTTCATCCAGCAACTGATGGACGCAGATGTAGGGATACGTCTAGCTAGCATTAGGCTGAGCTCCCAGAGTCCAATCGAAGAGAGAGCATATGAGCAAAGGGGTCAAGACCATGATAGGGATACCCACAGAAACAGCTTACCTGAGCTAGTGGGAGCTCACTGACTCTGAACTGACAGTGGGGGAACCTTCATAGGCCCAAACTAGGCCCACTGAGTGTGGGTGACAGTTGTGTGGCTGGGTAGTCTGTGGGACCACTGGCAGTGGGACCAGGATTTATCCTTAGTGCTTGAACTGGCTTTTTGAAGCCCATTATCTTGAAGGGATGCCTTGTTCAGCCTAGATACAGGAGTGAGGGCCTTGGTCCTGCCTCACAGGAGTGGGGTGGAGGGGAAGATGGGGGGAGCAATAGGAGAGGAGGGCAAGGGAATTGGGATTAGTATGTAAAATGAGAAAAGATTGTTTTAAAAAATAAATTAAAAAAGAATAAGCTGAAGCTAGATAATTTTTTAACTTTCTTTTTTATTTATTCTTTGTATTTTTCATATCACGCCTCCCAATCCTACTCATTCCCTCGTATCCCTCGTATCTGCCCTCTGTCCCTGCAACCTCCCCCCACAAATAAAATAAAATAGAATTTAAGATAAAAAAGGGAAAATCTCATCATAAAAGTTGTCATGGACACAACGAGTCACACAGTAGACCCAACCCCTTATCCATGTATCTTTACATGCAGGCAGTCATCGTAAAGAATTGTTGGTTAGGCTCAAGGCCCCTGGTCTCTGCTACACTACTGACACTGAACCCTCACTGGGACTCTTCCTGAACATGCCGTTGCTGCCCTGTGTCATGGAGATCCTGTAGGCCTGGGTCCGCAGGACCCCCAACCCACGTGTTCCAGCAGATCACAGACAGGGTAGATGTTGGGATAGGCCTGGTTCTGGGCCTGGGTAGTTGCAGGGTTGGTCAGACGGAAACTGGGCAATCTTAAAAAGAGGGCTTGTTTAGTTTACAGTTCTGAAGTTCAGGAGCCCCTATTCGGCAACTGCCATAAAAAAAAAAAAAAAACAAAAAAAAAACAACCTAAAATGTTCATCTGGCTGGCTGGCTATTTAGCTATCTGGTTTTTTGAGATGGGGTTTCTCTGTGTAACAGACCTGGAACTAGTTTTGTAGACCAGGCTGGCCTCAAACTCACTGAGATCCACCTGCTTCAGTTTCCCAAGTGCTGGAATTAAAGGTGTGAGCCAACTCCACCCAGCTCCTTTTTATTTTTATTACTTTGTTTGTATAGGTGTTTGATTGTATGTATGACCACATGTGTATCTGTACCCATGGAGGCCAGAAGGCATAGGATTCCCTGAATGGTTGTGAACTGCCTTGTAGGTGTTGGAAACCAAACTCCAGTACTCTGGAAGAGCAGCCAGTGCTTGTAACCACTGAGCCATTTCTCTAGCCTTTTGCTAGCTGAAGTCCAAGGTGTCATAGGGCATCACATGGCAAGAGATGGGGAGAGTATGTCTGTGTGGCCTCTACTCTTACTTGGTCAGGGTTCCAATCTGAGAGATTCCTCTATCCCTACTTACCCACTGAAGCTCCTGCCTCTGAACACCATGGTAAGAATCAAGTCTCCACTGATGACTGACTGTCTTACAGTGGAGATTAAAGTCAACATATAGGCTCTGGGGGGCATACTCAAACCACATCCAGACCACAGCAGCACCTATCAGCATAGCTAAAACAAAGTGCTAACATGGAGGAAGTAGATTCCTTAAGCATTATTGGAGGAAATCTAAAATGGCCAACTAATCTAGCAAACAATTTGAATGTATTTTAAAAATTTAAAATACAATTACCTTGTGACTCAACTACTTCTCTCCTGGGCATGTGACCTAGAGAAATGAAAACTATGACAGAACAAAGGTATGAAATCATTCAGTGGAGAAAGGAATGTGTTGGTAAGAAACAGTGGTAAGCCCTACCTCACACCCAGATCCATCAGAGAACTAAAGAGAAACTAACCTTAATAATCAGCGCCTTTGCCAAGCTCAGAAAAGGCAAAGTTTTTCAAAATACAAATAATACTAAATTAAAAGGAGAAAAAAGAATCTCACCAACATTTAAACAGACACAAACTTCTTTTTTAAAGTTTGTATGAAATGAATGAACTTGGGGTGGTAGTCTGAATAGGAACAGCCCCCATAGACTCATGTGTTTGTATGAAATAAATGGACTTGGGGTGGTAATCTGAATAGGTGTGGGCCCCATAGACTCAGGTGTTAGAATGCTTGGCTCAGCGAGAGGGACACTATTAGGAGGTGTGGCCTTATTGGAGGAAGTGTGTCAGTGTGGGGTGGGTTTTGAAGTCTAAGAAGCACAAGTCTAGTCAGTGTGTCTCCCTGACAGCCACACACACAAACCTTTACCCTCTGGACAAGTGGGGAAGCTGTTATGCACTAGACTGGAGTTGGGTATAGAAGACATAGCTGTTTTCCAAAGCAAAATCCCTAGTGCAGGTTAAATACACCCCATAAAGCAAAAATCTCAGAAAAGCAAAACTGAGAGGCAAGTGAGTCTCCTGCCACTTTTCAGGGTTTCACCACACACATAATGAAGGTACTTAGTAGAACTGAAATGTTTCTTGAGGCAGGCAAGCTAATGAGACAGAAAACATGGAGATATCTCTTTGCTGTGGCCACCCAGAAAAAGACCTCCAGGGTTCTATTGCCATGATACTGTAGTTGGCAGACACATGGCTTTACATAGCCAGCCAAGACCCGCAGGCCCAGGATAGAAGGCCCATTCCATAGAACAGTCTGTTCTCTGGTCCCACAAGCAGGAGCAGGGATGGGACTACTAGAGGGAAGAACGTTTAGTAGTCAGTGCTGAGATTAGTCTCAAAATAAGAACAATCACAAGACACTGCAGACCCTGACATACAGAGTATCTTGTTAGCTATCTTCAAGTAGAAAGTCTTTCACTTGTTCCTGCCTTTGGGGTTCCAAAGCATCTGAGTTCCTAAAGATGCTTCCAGAAATGAGATTGTCATGGAACAGCACTAGCCCATTCAGAGAACTCTAACCAGCAACCTCTGGTGCCCAGGCACACAAGGCAGGAGGACAACACAGTTCTCCACAGACTGAGGCAGGGCCTTGTGTCATGAATGTAGAGCCCTTTGTGTGAGACATCTGGCTTTCCATCCCATGCCCAGATCCCAGGTCCTTTCTTCAAAAGTTTAACCAGTCCAGTCTGGTTAGACTGGGCAATCAGCCTATATTGAGGGTTTAACTCTAACAGGCTTTTACACAAGCAAGTGGGAAAAGACCAGGGGCAAGAGTCTTGGGAAGAGTCAGAGGAGGGGTAAAGGGGAAAGTTTGCATATAGGGAAGGAACCTCTAGAGACTGAGGTGAGGTTGAAGATCCAGAAAGCCCCTGTAGGATATAATCAGGAGAAGAGAGATTTCACTGGCACTATGGGGCAAAGCTAGACTGCCCTGAGTGAGAGGCAGAAGGATCAAGAGATCCAAGGACACTCAGACATCCTAGATAATCACACAGTAGAAACATTACTGCAGCATGGCAGTGGTGGTGCATGTCTTTAATCCCAGCACTTGGGAGGCAGATCTCTGTGAGTTCAAGGGCAGCCTGGTCTACAAAATCAAGTTCCAGGACATGCCACAAAGTTACACAGAGAAACCCTGTCTTGAAAAACAAACAAACAAAAAAAAAACAGAAACAGAAACTATTACCTCAGGTGACATCCCGATGTAGAGGCATCAGCCTTGGCTTTAGCCTTGTCCTCCCCTGGCCCCAGAAGAAATGGAGACAGACCTGCACCTGTCAGCTGAACAATGCCCCAGGGAGCTTTCTCCTGAGACTCAGGGCTTAGCATCCAGATGACTGCTGTTTTGAATGAGTAGCTAACAAGCAGATGTCATCATAAAGTATTCCCACACTGCAGATTCAGGTGCAGCAGATGCCCACGTGGAAACCCCTACCCACAGAAGAGGTGCCCATAAGTAAGTACCCTCATGTTCACACCTGCATTCAGCTTATATACCTGAGGCAACATCATGATTGAGAAGCTCCTGACTCCACTTTGGCCAGGAGCACAGATTCTGTAACAAAGTTGTCATCTCAGTGCCCTGCTGTCCCCAAGCAAAGCAAATGTGGCCTCCAAACATATTGCTCCCACTAGCCAAGCAACCTTAGCCTGGAAAAAGCAGAGGCACATCATGCCCCAGTCTGCTGGGAGCACACCTGGTCAGGTTGAAAGAGTGATGTTTCATAAATCACACACCTGAGGAAAAGACTTAGAAATCCAGAGTGACCAACAGTAGTAGTCTATTATCCTCCGCACAGTTATGGTGAGCCTGCAAAGGACTGGAGGCAACTCCCAGGCAGTGCAACCAGAGAGCCAAGGCTGGGCAGAAGGAACACAGCCTGCCCACTGCCAGAGAGTTAAGAGCTCCTGGGGGGAAGAGCACATTGTCCCAGTCTCCTGGCAAGCACTCCTCCAGATCCTCCAGAACCCGGGAGCCTGAGGCTGTGAGTAACAGTGAGAGTCTCTGTTCCAGAAATGCAGAGCCTTTTCTTGGTATGCCACAAGGTTCAAAACCACAATGGTGGCGGTATCTCTCCTGCTGGAGAAGGAGGGCTCTCTAAGATCCCCACCCCTCAAGTCTTCTCTATGCCTCCAATTTCACCTGCATGCAAGTATCTCATCCACCCTATGTGACTACACTAAGAGATTCTAGGTAGCAGAAAACCATCCCACTAAGGAGCTTGAACCTGTCAGCTCTCTTTAGGGGGAATGGGCAGCCTGAATAAATGGAAGGGTGGAAATAGCCAATATGACTACAGCAGAAATTGTAGAGTCCCATGGAACTTCAGAATATAGGGCTTCACACCTGCTATGCTAGATGGTATCCTTTACATAGAGGCTCCTGGGTCAGACCCAAACCCTGCTGTCAACTAGTTGCTAATCCCTGAGTAACTCAGGCTGGACTGGGTAGGGAAGGACTACTCTGTGCAGGGGTCAGGCAAGGACACCAAACAGTTGCTTTCTGACAACTTTATACAAACTACAGGGTGAAATTCTAGGACAGGCCACTCCTTGGGACTACTTCATGTGCCAGGTAACACAAGAATTGGCATAAGACTGAAGAGATGGCTTAGCAGGTAAGAATACTTGTTGATCTTACAGAGGACCTAAATTCATTCCCAGTACCCATATGGTAGCTCACAGCTGCCTGTAACTCTAGTTCCAGGGAGATCCAATGCCCTGTTCTTCTGGGCACCAGGCATACCAATGATGGAGAAATATACATATGAGGGAAAAGTCATACATACATACAAGATTTTTAAAAAATCTAAAAAATAATTTTAAAACTCAGCTACATCTCATCTAGAAAGAAAGAAAAGAAAAGAGAGGAGAAGAGAAGAGAAGAGAAGAGAAGAGAAGAGAAGAGAAGAGAAGAGAAGAGAAGAGAAGA
>NW_026070042.1:0-5813 GCF_014885135.2 Alexandromys fortis
TTTTTTTTTTTTTTTTTTTTTTTTTTTTTTTTTTTTTTTTTTTTGCTAAGGCCCAACATGAACAATAGAATTGGGGATAATGGTCAGCTACTCCCATAGCAGTTGACGCATTTCTGTGATGCTGATCCAGCTCAGGTATCTGAGAATTCACAAGAGAGAGTCAGCCAGGACCTTCAGTTCAACTGTCAGCACAGGAGCAGACTGCCGCCTCCCACATTCCTTCTCCAGCCTTGGGCCATCCTCTGGTCTTAGAAGACAAGCTGATATACATTTAGAGGAGACACTCAAGACATTCTGAACGTGTAACACTCAAATAAAACTAGCACCCCACTACCCACTAAGCAATTCTAACTTACCCTCATCAAAGACTAGCATGCCAGTAGGCAAGCAGGTTCCCACACAGCTCATCAGGAAGCAAGAGACAGGAAGCTTTGCCCAGTCCCTCATACTCCATGCCACCAACCCCACAAACACATTCTGTAAGGATCCAACTAAGGAGCTGGTGCCTAAAAAAACAACAAAAGGAAGGAGAAAAATGAAACAAATAAACATTAGGGGTTCTAAAGAGCAAAACTTTCACAGCTCCGGTGCTTCAGCCTCTGGAGAAGCTAAAGGGAAGATAAACAGACTCGGGTCTGGGAGGGAAGAAGAGGGCACTTTTGTACACGGCGCTTTATTTAAACAGAGCACATCAGAATTAAAACAATCCCTTATGCTATTATTTCTTAAGCAACTGGGGAGACAAACAAAGCTAGCTCTAATTAGCCCCAGTTCCAGGTAGCAGAAATAAAGATGCAATGGTTTCCTTTGTCATCACCGTGGAGGTCATTCAAGAATGGACAGACTGTAAAAACCAGCAGCTAGGTCAAGTCTCAGTAGATAAAACCATTCCACGAAGCACATTTTGGCAGTGGTCAGAGGCCAGGTTCATTCCCATTCTCCCCCTTGCCCACACTCCGACCGCCCTCACAGGCCTCCACGGAAGAGCAGGCACCCTCTCTGGAGGTGCACCATCCTGTCTCGGTTTAACTTCTCTGGGTAAACAAAGCTCTCGGTATGGTTCTTCCCATTTTGCCTGGACCCACCCCTAGTTATGTCAGGCTGCAGTTCCAAGTCTCTTTTCATAATTCTCCCAATTACCAAAGCGTTTTCCCCTCAAAAGGGTCCCACACATTTATTTAGATAACTTGAGGCTTCATGGAGGAAACAATTTTGTCTGAATTCTGTAAATAATTTAAATGACTCCTTGTATATAAATATTTGATATCAGAAATTGATTTCCGAATGAAACACACATGAAAGATGACGCCACATCCAGCTGTGTCTGGGTATAGTCTGGAGTTCACACGGCAGCATTTCAGGGCATCTGGAAAGGCAGACTCTCGGCCAGGTAATGCTGGACTCTGTGCACTAGTAACATTAAAATCGCTGCTCTGAACTCCCTTTGTATCAGGCTAGAAGCTACCCAGCAGAATCTTCAGGAAGAAAAGTCGAACAAATTTCTGTTTTGTCAAACTGCTGACTTTTCCAAGGAATAATGTAAGTAGATAAGATGAAGAAACGATGAGGAATGCCTAAAAAAAAATCGTATGCTAAAAGCATTCAATTTTACTCTTGAGTAAGCTGAGGTCAAGACTTTCACATGCAATCCTGCAAAGGTTTTGGTTACTAACCCTCATCATGTGACAAGAGGCAAAGGGGGGAGGGGGACCTGTGTCTAAAACTTGTGAGAAAGCACAGGGCTCTGATGTGACCCCAAGTCTCCAAACATACACGCTCCTCCTGAGCAGCGTGAACCCAAGTGCTAGGAACAGCAGTCACACTGGAAAGGGTGAGCAAAGAACAGAGGCGTGCGGTAAACACTATTAACCAGGGCTCCAGACAGGCAGAATAAACCAGCTTGATAAATGGGCAGTGAGACCCCAGCACAAACTGTCCAAGCAGCTCTGGAGTGTGTGTGCTACCCAGGACCCCAGCAGCCCTGACGCGTGGCAAGGAAGAGAACGTGAACAGGCAGCCCAGGGTGAGACACTCTGCTGCCCTCTCGAGCAATCCTGGCCACATCTTTTCTTTATCTCTTCCACGGCTACCAAAGAATAAAAGTAACCAAGAACCAGGGGAGACCAAACCAAGCAAAAGGTACCCATTTCTCCCATCAAGTCCACACCATAGAACTGACCAAATTAGCACACACGTACAACATCCCCCAAACGCACATCCGGCAAAGCACAACCTTGTTGCTGAAGTCTAAGGACCCACTCACATACACATTAAAAAAAAAAAAGACTTTGTTTTATCAAAGTAATAGCTAAAAGGGTTAAAAAAAAATTAACTCCTCAAGCTGTAGGGAAAGGTAAATCACGTCTTGCCTTAGATGCAGCCATCAGCTCAATGGAGCTAAATTAGCAAAACACTCCCTTGGCGTTTAAATTCTCTTTTCCCTTTCTTTTCCCCTTGCTAAGCAGAGTAGGGGTGAAGTGTAATAAGTCAAAAGACAAAGCGGCTTCAAAACAAAATCGGTTATTTGTAAACAATCCTTGGGGGGGATTTTCCCCTCCTCTCCACACCACCCCGAGAAAAACAGCCCTGCCAGTTATACTAGAGAGCCGGGTAAAGACAAATCAATTAGCTTGCTAATTTCTCCCCCTCTCATTTATTTAGCGCTGCACTGTATTTGTCGTAATTGACTACAATTATGTTAATTACTAACTCCAGCATAATTACTGTATTTATTGTCATTGAGCATGCGATGTACCCACAGCAAAGCTGGCATTTGTCGGGCATCAAGCAAGCAAACTGTCGAGAGGTGATTCTCCGCAAACTGGGAGATGTGGCTTCCACGAATGAAAAGGGCAAAAGAGATTTCATGCAATGTTAGTTTGAAAGCACTGGTTCATTAAGGATATTA
This sequence comes from Alexandromys fortis, assembly GCF_014885135.2. Lineage (NCBI taxonomy): Eukaryota > Metazoa > Chordata > Mammalia > Rodentia > Cricetidae > Alexandromys > Alexandromys fortis. The sequence continues at coordinate 2,909 of NW_026070042.1, forward strand.
ATTTTCTGATAACTACACATTTAAGCGTGACACACTCCGTGCGCAGTATCTACAGGATTTCGCAATTATTAATGCGTGACAGTTTCAAATGCTAAGTGAATCAATTAAACAGCAGCATTCACAATCTGAGAAGAGATAACTGCTTCATAACTACCTAAGACTACAATTTTCACATGACAAAAAAGAGCCATTGAGGCGCCTTCAAAACCTGACAGGTCAAGAAAGAAGTTTGAAACAAAGGCACCTCCAGCCATCACCTCCCATTTTACTTGTCAGCTCAACTTTGCTGGTGTCTCCCCCAGAAAAGCATCACATGCCAGCTGCCACAAGGTGATTTTTCATGTCTTGTCAAAGGAATCTTTTATTCTATTCGCTCTGCATTAACATGTTACATTTATTGATCAAGGGCCTGTTCGGCAGCCGCAGCAGGGCACTGAGCTCTCCCTGCCTACGGGGCTTTGATGTCCCGGTGACATTCGAGCCCGAATAATGCACATACTAAATGGATTTAATGCAGAAATGTGTTTGGGCCTGACAGTTACATTAATAACAGCCCCTCACACTGATAAATATGCAATTGCTACTATTAAGAGTTACCCAATTATGGGGAAAATATTTCTCTACCTTATAAATAAATCCATCAAGGAGGGAAAAAAGTTTTAACAATGGTGCATTTTCTTAAAAACACTTCTCTGGAAGCAGGAGACCAACTGTGTGGGGGCTAGAACCCCCACTTTTGCTCTCCCTTCCAATTGTTTTTAATAAGTCTTGCTTTGTCTAAAGAATGGTTGGGGATTTTTTTTCTTCTTTTAAACCTTTTTTTGTTGGTCTGTGTTATGCCCATCTCTTATTTCTGCATAACCAGAGAAAAAGCAGACACCCTGGAGAATGAAGAACAGGGTTCTGTGTAAAGTCAAGAGAGGAGCTTAGGGGAGATGGGGGTGTGGTCACAGCTATCTCCATCATGGTGGGTCTGGGAAAGGAACCCTACAGAAAACCTGAGCGTGTATCTCATTCGACACCCTAAGTGACCTTGTGCTGTAGCACTGATGAGGTAAGAAAGAGAAAGTAACTGGAACAAAAAGTCTCACCGGGGAGAATTTGTCGTTATTATATCCCTACAATTAGACACAGACACCCAGGCAAAAGGAGGATAATGGCTCCCTTTCATCATTCAGGAGCAGGGAACAGCTAAAGTCACCGATAGGCAGTGCCTCAGATGAAGGAGGCTTTTCAGATGGGAGTGTGAGTCCATGTACAAGGGAACATGCACATGCACGCACGTGCACACACATGCACACGCACATGCACGCACACACACATTCTCATATGCACACACACATTCTCATACGCACACACACGCACATGCATGCACGCACACGCATGCACACACACCATGCACACACACATTCTCATACACACACGCACACGCATGCACACACCATGCACACACACATGCACACGCATTAATGCACACACATGCACACACACCATGCACACACACATTCTCATACACACGCACATCTTGTCCACAGTTGCAGGACTGGAGCGATAAGACTGAGTCATTTTTCCTGTAATCGTGGCCTTGGCCTTATGCCAAACGATACAACCCAGTCTGAGAAGAAACACATCCCAGGGTGCTTCCCCTGGGAGCCCTTGCTTCTGGGCCCACCTGGGCCTCCTGGGTATCGCTACCCTAAAATTTCCAAACTAGAGCCAGCTGAGCAAAAGGAGAGTCAAGAAAGAAGGAAGACCTCCAGTGTGTCTCTGGCTGAGGCCTCTGGGGTCCTGAGGGTGTACTGGAAACCCTGCTATAGCCATTTCTACCAGCTTTGGGGATTTAACGGGAAAAAGGAAACACTGCTCCCACAGGAAAGCAAAAGTTTAGAAGTCATTGCTGTGTCCTTGTGCAAAAATAAAAATAAATAAATAAAAAGAACAAGTTTGTATCATAAAAGCAGTTTAGAAAGCCAGACACGGATACATATAATCCCAGCTCACATACTTTTTTAACCATCGGTGTAATCTGAGGTGGTCATCTGGGCTTCCCTGGGCCTCAGCTGCTTCATGTGTGAAAATGTGGGTTCTAAGAGTTTCATTTGAACACTGTTAGAGGACTACAGTAGAACACACATGGGAAGTGTCCTGCCCGGCCTTGGAAGGAGGAAGGCCTGCATAATGTTAGCTGCTATCTGCTAACAAGAAAATAAATATAATTGCTGAAACCATTTGTTCAACTTCCCATCATTGGATCCTTGGAGAGAAAACCACTAACATCTCCACATTTACTGCCAAGTTTGTTTTACCATGAAGCCCATCTAGGTAACCATTCTTTAAAACTGTCTCCAAAGCATCCACAGGTCCTCAGTGGAACACACAAGCAAGGGAAGAGGGTAGGTTCTTTATTTTGTCCCAGGTTTTCAGTATCCCTAGCTTCATGCACTAAATAGAAGTAGAGATACCATTACCACCATCACCATCACCACCACCATCACCATTACCACCATCTTCATCACCACCATCACCACTACCATCACCATCATCACCACCACCACCATCACCGTCACCATTACCATCATCACCACCATCACCATCATCACCACCATCACCACCATCACCATCATCACCATCACCATCACCATCACCACCATCACCATCATCACCATTACCATCACCACCATCATCACCACCACCATTACCATCACCATCATTACCACCACCATCACCACCACCATCATCATCATCATCATCACCATCACCATAATCACCACCATCTCCATCACCACCATCACCACCACCATCACCATCATCACCACCATCACCATCATTACCACCACCATCACCACCATCACCACCACCACCACCAGTATCACCACCACCACCAGCATCACCACCACCATCACCA
>NW_026070043.1:0-5788 GCF_014885135.2 Alexandromys fortis
GAAGGATCAAAATATACTGAAAAATAGTGTTTGTGGGATTCCTGAGTTATGCAAAGTACACGCTGTCTTCATAGATCAATTATGTATTTCTTTTCTATTAAGTAGAATTGGTTGCACAGACTTAATTCAGTTTTGTCACAGCATATAATCAACAAGATTCCACAATATGATTTAAGGAATAATGACAAGAAAAAGAGTCCATCCAATTTAGTACTGTCAAGGGAATTTTCTGACTCTTTTGAATATGCAAATGTCTGAATCTTTAAAGATGCAACTACTAGATTAAAGACCTGACCAGTGCATCATTAGTTTGATTCTGAATAATCTTCAAAGTCTTACAAGGAAATATACAAATAACAAGATAACACAAGTAAAACATCATAAAAAAAAACATATGTAATGTTAGCATCAAAAGTCACATAGAGTAATTAAACTAATTCGTTGGTTGTATATGGGAAGATGAAGCCAGGTGAATTGCAGATGAGGGGAAGGCATACTTTGGTTGATACTTATGACTCCTTATTCTACCCTTCATATCTTTCTGTATGTTGCAATGTTTTAGAACAATCTAAATGAGCAATCTGATTTTTTCATTTTTGAATTGATTTATTTCTTTTGCATACCAACACCAGTTTCTCATCCCTCCTATTCCCCTGCCTCCCCACTTTCCTTCCTTCCTACCCCTATTCACTCCTCAGAGGTGATAAGGCCTCCACTGGGGAGTCAACAAAGTCTGGCATACCAAGTTGAAGCAAGACTAACATCCCCCCCATCAAGACTCACCAAGGTATCCTACCATAGGAAATGGGTTCCAAAAAGCCAGTTCATGCACTCAGGATAAGTTCTGGTACCACTGCAACCAACCCCCCAAAAAGGTCAACCCACATAACTGTCACCCAGAGTCATAGGACCTACCTGGGTCCCATGCAGGTTCTCCTGCTGCCAGTCAAGAGTCCTTGAGCTCCCACTAGCTTGGATTAACTTTCTTTGTGGTTTTCCCTGTCATGATCTTGAGTCTCCTTGCTCATATGAACCCTCCTCCCTCCCTCTCTTCAACTGAATCCCGGGAGATCATCACAGTGTTTGGCTGTGAATCATTGCATCTGTTTCCATCAGTTACGGTATATAGATTCCATGATGATAATTATGGTAGTCACTAATCTGATTCTAAGTGAAGGCCTGTTCAGGCACCTTCTCCATTATTGCTTGGAGTCTTAGCTGGGATCATCCTTGTAGATTCCTGGGAATTTCCCTAGCTCCAGGTTTCTCCTAACCCCGTAATGGCTCCCGCTATCACTAGATATCTTTCATTGCTCTCCTCCACCATTCTTCGTCATATTCAACCTTAATTGTTAATTTGTATTAACGTTGCCCAATTTGCTAAGATTATAAAATCTGTAATCTACATTTGATGTAAACATAGTTGCATAATGAGTGTCTTTGTGTACAAACTTGAGAGCAGAATCAAATGAGGAAAACCATTTTAAAACTACATATGAAATTTACTATATGGAAAATGAATAGACTCTCTCTAGTTAATTGGTATGGGCCTTATCCTAAAGGTAATATGATAAAATTTCTGAAAAACTTTCACCAGTAATTATTTACTAAGAACTCCTTCTGAAAGTATTTCAATAATTTATAGATATTTGAAAAACCTAACTGTTGTCGCAAAGATTTTGGGTAATAATATTAGAGAGCATGTACTCCAAAATCTATATTCTTCTTCATACCAACTAATGTTGCTTTCTAAAAAATATTTTGAAGACCCATGATAGACCCTATCATTGAAACAAACATTTGCAATAGTCAAAAATAACCCTGCCATTTTTTTTTTAAATAGAGTCACATCTCATTCTTTTGATCTGTTCTTAATGACATTAAAGTTAATGTACCTTCTGTGGTGAGAGTAGACAAACACAAGTCAGGAACAACAAACAAAAAGCTTTGGAATTACTGGGAAGTATCATGAAAATACCTTCCAGATCTTAAAATTGTATGGAGAACTAGTGTTTGGCTACATTCATAGTACCCTTATAGGTATTTATAGATTAGAAGCATCCAAATCTGAAAAAAATTGCATTTCATATATTTCACCCAACAAAGAAAGACTGCCTCTCTGAATCCAGCTTCTTCATCTGTGATCTAGCAGACAGATTCAATCAAAACAGTCAAGTTTATTAGATAAAATGTAAAGTAGCAAAGAACTTTTATTCAATAAAATTTTATCGGAACACTAATAATATTGTTTAAATATCCATTTTTCAGCTGGAATGACAGTACTGCTCCTTTTTATCTAACGTGTGTTAAAAGATTTGGCAGTATAGCAAGTCTCTAAGAGAGTAAAACAAACACTAACTTTTTACAATGCTTCTTTATGAAGCAATGATAAACCAAGCTGCAAACAATAGATGCTAATTGAGTTAAGCTGATAATTAGAATTCCTGTCACCTTTCTTCTTGCAGCTACTGGCTATTGTAATAGCATTGTTCCAGTCCATGAAATTTACTAACAAATGTACTGTATTTTGCCTCATAATCATGAAATTCTTATATAGAGAGAGATATATAGAGAGATATCTATAAAAAACAATATATAGAGAGATATTTATTGAGTTCTGCATTTTTCTGAGCTCCCCTCTTTGCCTCTTCCCTCCCTTGGACCTTCTCCCAAAGGTCCCAATGCTCCCAGTTTTCTCAGGAGATCTTGTCTTTTTCTACTTCCCATGTAAATTAGATCTACTTATGTCTCTCTTAGGGTCCTCGTTGTCTAGTTTCTGAGATTGTGATTTATGGTCTGGTTTTCTCTGCCTTATGTTTAAAAAACACTTATGAGTGAGTACATATGATAATTGTCTTTCGGTATCTGGGTTACCTCACTCAAATTGATGTTTTCTAGCTCTATCCACTTGCCTGAAAAATTCAAAATGTCATTTTTTTCTGCTGTGTAGTACTCCATTGTGTAAATGTACCATATTTTCCTTATCCATTCTTCGGTCGAGGGGCATTTAGGTTGTTTCCAGTTTCTGTTATAGAAAAATAGACTTAAATGGTAATAATAGGCCAGGTATAGTAGCATAAGGCTGGTATCTTAAAGGCTATTGGCTGAAGGAGCTCCCGCAGCAGTAGCACACACTTATATTCTGAGCATTACGGAGATTGAGGCAGTAAGATCAAGTAGAAGGCTAACATGGGTTGTGAGACAGTATCTTTTTTCAGTAAAACAAACCTGTTCTATACAAAGTTAAATAGCAAATGATAACTTTGAGACTTTTCAGACTAGGTCTACATTTATATGACATGTTAGAGTGTAGTACACATATTTCTGGTGTCTCTTGTTCTCTGTATTGTACTATTATGCAGTCAAATACCAAACATCTATGAGTTATGTCATTTCCCAAGGTTTTATCTAAGATTTGTGCTTTGATGTATGACACGACTGTAAAGAGTCACTCATTAAGATACAGAAATTTCTGTGCCTTAAATCTATTGATTGCATGTCATCTGTGATAAATCATGTGCTTAGCTTTGTATTATATGTAGGTCACAGCCTGCAGTACAGGATTTAGAGATTTTTTTCTGCTTCCGTGGCACATGAAGAAACCATGCACACTTCCCAGAGAGGAAAGCAACCAACAGCACTGCGCAGCTATGTTGTCTGGTAGTCACAGAAACAACCATCAGGAAAGGTAATTCTAAAGGTTTAGTTGTGAGTCTCATGCTTTGGCACAAACTGTGTTGGATTGAGTGAAAATGGTCTCAATAGGCTCAAATGGCATCTTTTGTTGGAGAAAGTATGTCACTCATGGTGCACTTTGGAGATTTAGAAGCCCAAGCCTCCACACAAAGACCCAACCAAGAAAGAGAATTACAGGCCTATCTCACTCATGAATATCGACGCAAAAATTCTCAATAAAATACTGGCAAACCGAATTCAAGAACACATCAGAAAAATTATCCATTATGATCAAGTAGGCTTCATCCCAGAGATGCAGGGCTGGTTCAACATACGCAAATATATCAATGTAATCCACCATATAAATAGAAGCCCAAGCCTATCCCAGTGGAAAACTCTTCTGATGCATATAGATTCTGATTTAGAAGTCCCAGCTTTCTCTTCTAAAGCATATCTGCCTGCATAAAAACTGTGCTTCCTGCCATGATGTCAATGAACTAAACCTCTGAATTATATGCCAGTTCCAATTGACTGGATTCTTTATAGGAGCTGCTGTGATCATGATGTCTGTTCACAACAATCAAACCATAACTATGACAGCAACCAACAGTTCTCTTTGTAGGCTTATGAATAACAGACAAATCATGCCTGATTAACTAACTAACCAAGCACCAGTGTTAAAAAAAATCAAGGATCTTGGAGGGGCCCCTATAGGTACTTTATTAAACTAGCATTGCCCATAAATATAACCTATATAATTGTAATAACATACAATTAACATACAAATAAACATAATTCTTGCCCCTCATCAAGGAATTATCTCTTTATAATAGACAGGGACCATTATAGGAAATAACAACTGACAAAAATGCAAAATTTTGGAGCATAAATCCAATGGATGTGTTTACAAATCTCTCAAGCATGTAACATTCAAGGAACATTGCAAAGTAGGGGTGGAAAAATTGTAAGAGGATGAGGATCATGAAGTTTCCTCTGAGATTTAATTTCCAAGTAATATCAAATGCTACAGCCACAAAGTCTCACCAAAACAACTGTCCAAATATGAGTGTAACAACAAAATAAGACTTTCCAAAGTCATGTAACAATATTACAGTCTCCCAAATTAGAATAAGTAATTAAAAATAAATTGCAAATATGTGAACCATCAGATACAAATCAAGTGCAACTGATGATACCCTTTCTGTAACTTTTTTAATACAATGACAAGAGCTTTGACTAAAATTGTATCAACCATTGTGCTACTGATATTTATGTCTAAGTGACTTAAAATTTATGAAGGTGGTGAATGGCCTGAATATATCTAAAATAATGGCAACACTGAACAACATAGCCTCTGAGTGCGGAGTTCTTTTTAATCAGTAGGGAATTATTTATATTATCTCATTCTTCTTGAGACAACATTTATGCTCACTCATTTTTCAAGTGATTTCAAGTGGCACATATACACTTTTGAGTTCTACTGAGAGGTAAAAAACAATGACATCTTGAATTTTGCATGTAAATGGATGGAAATAGAAAACACTTTACTGAGTGAGATAACCCCGACCCAAAAAGATGAATATGGTATGTACTCACTCATGAGTGGATTTTAGCCATAAACAAAGGACATTGAGCCTATAATTCATGGTCCTGGAGAAGCTAAATAAGAAAGTGAACCCAAAGAAAAAATATATATATATTTATCCTCCTGGATACTGGAAGTCGACAGTATCACCCGGCAAAAGTTGGGAGCACGGGGGTGGGGTTGGGTTCGATGGAAGGGGAGAAGGGGAGAGAGATGGGATAAGGGGAAGCTTGGGAAGACCTTGGGGGAATGGGATGGCTGAGATGGAAGAAGGGTGGATATAGGAGCAGGGAAGAAGATATCTTAATTAAGGGAGCCATTTTAGGGTTGGCAAAAAACTTGGCTCTAGAGGGGTTCCCAGATCTCCAAGGAGATGTCGCCTTGGCCAGCAGAGGAGAGGGTGCCTGACTGACCTTATCCCATAGCCACACTGATGAATACCTTGCATATCACCATAGAACCTTCATCTGGCGATGGATGGAGATAGAGACAGAGACCCACATTGGAGCACTGGACTGAGCTCCCAAG
>NW_026070044.1:0-5775 GCF_014885135.2 Alexandromys fortis
AAATTGTGTGTGCTGGTGTACCCTGTCATCTCAGCACTTGGGTGTGCAGCCTGATGTGCTGGCTCTGAGAGTGCTTACAGGTCTTGCAGGCAACAGGAAGTTGGCTGATAACACTTGTCAGTATCCTGAGCATAGGAAGTCTCAAAGCCCCTCCCCACCCAGTGACACAGTTCCTCCAATAATGCCATACCCACTCCAACAAAGCCACACTTTCTAATAGTGCCCACTCCCTATGAGATCATGGGGGCCAGTTATATTCAAACTACCACAGTGGTCAAGCTTTGGCAGCACAAACACCAACTCAGCAATCCTCCCACATGTACGCGGAGACCAAAGGCATTAGGCATCTTCCTCAGGTGTTTATTTATTGTAGTGACCCTGGAACGTACCAATTTTGGTTTGATTGTTTGGCCAGCAAGCTCCTACTCTGTCCACCTCTCCAGTGCTTGGATGACAGGTGTCTGTCACCCTGCCCAGCTTTTTAAGTGGGTGTTAGGGTTCTAAACTTGGGTCTTTATGTTTGTTTGGCAAACATTTTCCCCGTTGAGTTATATCTCCCCAGCCCACCTCCTTATTTGTGTGTGTGATGTATATGCACGTGTATTATGCATATCTACGTGTGCATATGCAGATGGCAGAAGACAATTGTGGGCTTCTTGCTGTGTTGTTCTTTATCTTTTTTTTTAAGACTTCTTATGATTTTTTTTTGTGGATTTCACACTATGTACCCCAAGCCACTCATCTCCCGTCCCTTTATATCTGCTCTTGCAACCCCCTCAGAAGACAAGCACAAAAGAAAAATCTTGTCACAGAAACTGTAGTGTGTCACAGTCAGTCACACAGTATACTCTTTAATCCATGTATCTTTATTTGCAAATATTCATTGCAATGGGTTATTAATCTGGTTCCAGGCCTCTGGCTTTTGCTACACTATCAATACGAGATCTTTACTAGAACTCCTCTTGGCCATCCTGTTGCCCTGTGTCATGGAGCTCCTACAGCTTTGGATCTGCAGGATCAGCCACTTCTCATGCTCTGGCAGTTCATAGATGGGGTGGATGCTGGGGTGGGTTAGCTCATAGTTCTGGATTGGACCTGGGTGGTGGCTGAGTTGGTTAGCTTGCCAGCTCCCCTGCATCCACACTGTCAGAGTCAGCTCTGTGGTGCTGCGTGGGCGAAGTGCAGGGCCCACTGTCCAGAGAGCTGCAGCTGGCAGAGTAGGAACAACTCTCCTTAGTGCTGCAGACATTGAGGGGTGGGGCCAACTCTGTGCAGCCCTTGAATATCAACATAGTCCCAAGTAGCAGTCCAGACCAGGGATATCCACATGGCTTTGGGTGGTGATGTGGGCTGTGGTCATGGGCACAAACCCCTGCTTGCCACATGGCCAGGGACCCAGACATGGCCCCCAGCATCAGCTTAGACCGGGACTTACCATACCCTTGGGCGACTTCGTGGGGGGTGCCCATTCTCTTTATGCTGTCTTCTCCAGATGGCCTCTCTTCATAGCTGGTGCTCAAACTGGTGCTTCTCTCTAGACAAACCTTTCTTTCCCGCTCGTCAGTTTCCAAATAACTGACACTGAGACTTAGTATTACTTGTAAATTCTTGGTCAATAACTCTGGCTTGTTACTGGCTAACTCTTACATTTAAAATTAAGCCATAATTCTTATGCTCTGCTGTGTGGCAGTACCTTCTTTCAACACAGGACGCTCATCTTGCTTCTTTCTGTGTCTCTCGACTCCTTCGACTCTGCCCTTTTTCTTCCCAGTGTCTTTAATTTGGTTGTCCCGCCTATACTTCAGTCTGACTACCAGCCAGTAAGCTTTTTATTAAACCAACCCGAGTAACAAATCTTCACTGTACAAAAGGGTTATTCCACAGCACTTCTTTCTCTCTTCTCTCCGTCTCATGCTTATACACTGTGCCACACACCGGGCTCGGTCTCTGGGTGTCTTCCTGCCCTCTCTACACTGCCTTGTGTCTGAGTGTATAACTGCAGGACAGAAGAGAGCACCAGACCTCATTACAGATGGCTGTGAGCCACCATGTGGATACTAGGAATTGAACTCAGGACCTCTGGAAGAGCAGCCAGTGCTCTTAACCTCTGAGCCATTTCTCCAGCCCCCAGATATTCTTATTTGAAGTAACATAATTAGATTTTTTAAAATATAGATAAGATTATTGTAAAATCTGAGTGAAGGTGTTCAAAGAGTTAAGGATATACAGATAACTTTTTTTTTTTCTCTGTAACTTTGGAGCCTGTCCTTGAACTAGCTCTTGTAGATCAGGCTGGCCTCAAATTTACAGAGATCCGCCTGCCTCTGCTTCCCCGAGTGCTGGGATTAAAGGCGTGCGCCACCACGCCTGGCCAGATAAGCTCCTATAAAGCACTAAAATAACCTCAGTACTTAACTCACAGTGGAGTACTGACACTTGGTGTAGCTACTATAACTGATGTCTTAGAGCTGAACTGAAGTGGGAGGGGAGTGCTCCAGTCACTGTCTGCAGTGTGAACGTGTTCAGGAGCTCCGCAGTGGTGGTGCTGACACAACATGGCAGCACTGTTCACACTTCTGAATTCACACGTCAGCATAGTTTGAGCGGGAAGCTGTATGTTTTGTCTATTGTCCTAGAATAAAAGAGAAAGTTGATTTTATTTTGGAATTCTATAGACACACACTTTAAAAAAATTTAGGACCACCCTCACAATAGAAATGTGAGTTTTTTCCTTCCATCCAGGCCTGTTATTGGAGTTGGAGGTTTACCTGAGTCAGGCTCCTTCAGTGTTTCTTAAAGTATGTGAGGTATTCATTAGTTTTAGGCTCTATAGATACCATTCATTTTGGTAAGGATAAGCAAAATATGAGCAGATTTAAACAAAAATGTGTAGCAAGTAATCACAGAAATGAAGCAGATAAAGAATCACAATGTATTAAAATAAAGTTTTTCCCCCATTATCTTAGCAAAAACTGATCCTAAAAATGAAGAAGAAGAAAAGCGGCGAGTTGAGGCACGGCGGGAGAAGCAAAGACGTAGACGAGAGAAAAACAGTGAGAAATATGGAGATGGATACAGGTTTGTGTTCACAAAATCAAAAATGAGGCTTATTAAAAGACAGTCTTGTAAGCTGGGTGCCTTTCCTAAGCATGGTGCCACATCCTGTAATTGCTGCCTATGAGGCCATGGTAAGAGGATTGTTAGTTTAGTTCAGACTAGGTTACACATTAAAATCCTTTTCAGAAGAAAAGTTTCTTAGAAATGGCAAATATATGAAGTAGAATATGAAAAAGTTGTAGTCAGTGGGAAAGATTTGACTAAAGGAACAAAGAACTGGGGCTGGGAGTACCACAGATGGTCGTGTTTGCCTGTGGTGCACAGGCCTGTGGGAGCTGTTCACTACTCAACGCTGCACAGACCAAGTGTGCTGGACACACCTGCACTCCAGGACTGTGCAGAGACATAGTGATGTTCTCGGCTGGGAAAGCTTGAGTACTATCAGTGTGTGTGTTATTTCCAGTAGAGATGCTAGAGACAGTTCTGAAAAAGGTTAGAAATTGAAGAGGTACTGGCAGTTTTAGATACTGTAACATTAAAAGGTCATAGTGTGGGACTAGGGAGATGGATCATTGGGTAAGACTGCAGCATATTGCACAAGCATGAGGACCCAAGGCTGAAAAATCTGGTTATAATCAAATGACAAAATTATTAACCTGTGTACAGACTGCATTTACATAAGAATGTAATACATATGATGATGCTAAATAAAAAGATTTGGTTAAACAACCAAATTTTAGAGTCAGTTTAGATCCTCCTATCCCATCTAAATAGATTAGAATTTAAAAGCCATGAAAAATGAAAGGAAAATAAAGAATAAAATAAAGAATTTTCTTTTCTGTGAGGTAGGTACTTCTCTACCCCAGACTTAAAATCAGTTATCTCTCGGTACAAAAGAAATGATGCTTGCAGGGGTCAGAGTGGGCATAGGATCCTTTGGAACTGGAGCCACCATGTGGGTGCTGAGAACTGACTGGGCCCTTTACAAGAGCAGCACATGCTTTTAATCCTGAGCCTTTTCTCCAGCTAGAGGACTCAAAACTCGAAAGCAAATTGTCTTAGAAAATATAATTGCAAGAAGTGACTGGCAGATAATTTAAACATTAACTTTGTTTAAAAATTACCCACTTATTTTTTTAAAGAAGGAAAACTAAGACATCTGATAGGTAATTTAGTGAAGGAATATAGCTAGTTGATACCTTTAAGGAAAATGTTGAGACTTAGTAATTTAAGTAAAGTACAAAATAAATATTAGAAAAAGACTGGCTTACTAGCTGAGGTATAATCAAATTAACTTAAAATTTAGTGGGAAACTGTATGGGGGGGGTTCTTGAGTACCAGCCTCTACCACCTCAGGGCTCAGTTGGATGTCTGCAGTAGGTGAGGATCTGAGGGTAAAGAATTAATACATTACCTCTGCATGTTCTTTATTTTTCTTGTGAGGAGGAAAAGTGAGATGAAAGGGTGCGGAGAAAAGAATAAGGGGAAGAATAGGGAGAAGACGGAAGAAAGAGAGTAAGGGGAAGAAGTAGAAGTAGTAGTAGAGAGAACAAAAAAGAGTAAGGAGAAGAAACAGAATAAGGGCTCATCTCCACGAGGTTTCTAGTTTTACAGACATAATTTGGAAAATTCCCTAGGCAAAGACAATGATAATATGCATATCAAAATCACAGAGAGGGCAGGTAGAACCTGGCAAAGCTGTGAACAGGTGACCCGACCCAGGAAAGAGCCTGCATCCAAGGGTAAGTACCTGACATCCCAAACCATTAGATAAAGTTACTAAGCATCCCTGAGTCCTGAATTCACCCATTCTCCTCGTCAAATCTCTTTGGTGACAACGAGCTTTGGGGATGCCCAGATTTGTTTGTTAGCAAAGGTGGGGCGCACTACCTTACTGCTCAGTGCCTGTCTTTACACATTTCTATGGGGTCAGTTAGCAGATGATTTTATGGGATTGATTCTATGTAAATTTGACTGTTAGAACAAAGAGTGAATGCCTTTGCTCCAAGGCCTCTTGGTGTGGGGATGGAGCAAGGTCACTCCCTTGCCCTGCAGAAGTCACACTGATGAGGTGTTTGGGGAATGAATCCCATTTTGAAGGGAGAATCATGACTTCACAAGATTTTTACAGAAATGACAGTGACTTTTCCAAAAGACAAGTGTTCCCTCAGCTCTGCAAAATGGGTTATTCCATGTTGACGTGTATGTATACGCTTTCCGTGGATCTGCCTGTTGGTTGGTCAGCTGTGTATTCATTGTAGTCTTGTGGGCTCTGACAGAACTGTGTAATATTATAACTATTAGAATTCAGATGGCAATTGGAAAAAGTTAAACAACTTTGTATTCATTGATATTGCCAAGGAAATAATCTGAAACACAGAAGAGTTTAATCTACAAAAATTCTCATTATAGCATGATTTACTTTAAGTATTAGTGGGAACTAAATATCAATTCTAGAGAATGATGAAGTTGATACGTTTTGGCTCATTACCTTATGAGCTCATTGTTAAAAATTAAAATGATAGGATTTGCAATAACTTGGAGAAAAGAGTAAAAGTAGAAAAATACATAATTAAGATGTAAATTATTTATAGGGCAAAAGACAGAGGAGTAGGGTCTCCCTGTGTATCCCATCTTGGTCTTGAATTTGTGAGCCTCCTTTTTTAGCCTCACAATTGCTGAGATTTCAGGCATGTGCCTCTCTGTCTATCAGGAATT
>NW_026070045.1:0-5745 GCF_014885135.2 Alexandromys fortis
TTTTACCTGAAGAAGAGCCTGTGGAAACTTTTACATCAGTTTCAGGGACTGAAGTAATTTCATCATCTGCTCCACAACCTCTGGAACTTTCTCCATTACTACATGTGATTTCAGAAACTTCTCTAACTGAACAAAAGGTAGTGGGACCTAGACCACCTTCACAAAGAGCTCTAGAAATGTTGTCATTGGCACAAGGGATCCTAGAACCTTTGGCATCTGCCAGAGGGGATGGGAGAAATTCTCAGTTAGAAAAAGATACTGTGGAATAGTCTTTTTCAGTACACGGCATTTTAGGATCATTGCCATGTACAATAGGAGTTCTACGATCTACTCCATATGATCATGAAAACCCAGGAATATTGCCATCTACCCAAAAGTTCTCCCTGCCTCATAAAGGATCTCTGGTACTGCCCATATCTGCAAATATGAAACTTGAAAATTTGCAATCTGATCATGAATTTACAAAACATTTCAATTCTGTTCAGGAAGCTTCTAGACATTCTCTGTTTGTCCAAGATCTTCTGCAAGATTCAACATATGCTTCAGAGACTCTGAGACAACCTTCTGACCAGAGAACAGAAAACTCTTTGTTGTCTTCTCCAGGTGCAGTGAAATCTTCATCATCTGCACCAGATGCTAATAAACCTCTCCAAACTACTCTACAGAATCGACCAACTCGCCTATCTAATCAAGGGCATCTTGAAAATTCTATGTCTGTCCAGTGTACACTGGGTTCTTTTTCATCCAGACCAGGGTCTCTAGAACATTCATCACCCTCCCCATTGATTCTGGGGCCATCAACATCTTTCCAAAATAAGCTAGGACAATTGTATTGCACAGATACATCACCATCTTTCCAAGAGACTACAGGACCTTTGTCATTTCCTTCTAGGACTACAGGACATTTGCAACATGGCACAAGATCTGAGGAATCTTCTTTATCAGCACTCAAAGATCTATCACACTTTCTATCTGACCAACTATATGTATCTACTCAGGGAACTTGGAGTTCTTCACCATATAGCCAAAAAGAGCTACAATTAGCATCTTCCCAAGAGATTTTGGGACCATCCAAATTTGACCAGTTGACACATAGCTATTTGTCTCATGTCCCAGATTATTTGGGAATGTCTCCATTTGTCCTAGTGGTTAAAGGCACATTTCCACAAACCCCAGTGTCTCCAGGACTTTCTTCACTAACACAATCAAGTCCAGTTCCTTCCCCACCTTTGCAAAAAGATGATGATTTTTTCCTATCTACACAAGCAACTCTGGAAATGAACACACCAGGAGAGGATGGTCTAAAACATTCACCAACTACTCAGGTTCCTGGGCAAGCTTCTCTTTATGTAAAATCCACTTTGGTAAAGACCACATGGGCACAGGATACTGAAGGACATCCAGCTTCCAAGTCAGGGACTAATCAAAGTACCCAGAAGGAACTAGGGTTTTCTCCACCTGCCCAAATGCCACTGATAATTTCCTCATCTACACAAGAAACTCTAGGATCTCGTTTATCTGACCAAGGGGCACCGGGGACTTCCTTATCTGTCCAAGGGTCTCTAAAACTATCTACTCCCACACAAGAAATTGCAGCATCTGTGCAAAGTACATCGACACATCCCACTTCATCCCAAGTAGCTCCAAGATTTTCTCCAATGACCCAAAATACTGTCCAAGATTCAGCATCTTCCCCAAGGACTACAGGATCTTTTTTTATCTAGACAAAAAAGTCGAGGATATATTTGTCTTCCCTGGAGGACATAGAACATTCACCATATGAATGAATATACCACATGCTCAGGAACAACCTCTATCTGTTCCAGCGACTGTAGAACCTTTGCTATCTTCTGAAGGATATCAGAAACTCTCCAAAGCACCAGAGAGAACTTTACCTGTGCAGAGTTCTTTGTCATCCATCCAGACCTCAGGGATCTGGGGACAATACCAACACTCCCACCATACATTGGAGTATTTGCCTCATGTGAAAAATGATTTGGAATCTTCTCAATCTGCTCCAGGGATTATAGGAGTTTTACCATCACCTGTAGTGCCTGTACAACATTCAACTCCTACCAAAAAAAAAAAAAAAAGCTGCAGAATCCTTTTTCTCTGATCAAGGATATTTAGAAAATTTGAAACCTGCCCAAGGGTCTCTGAAACTTTCCATTTCAGCCCAGGTAATGCTCAAGGATATGCTAAAGGGGCTCTACATTCTTTTGTATCTTTCTCAGTATTTTCAGAACCATACATAAATTCTCCATCTACTCGAAGGACTGCAGGGAATTCCTTATCTGTTGCAGGGCATATGGGCCTCTCTGTATCACCATCACAAACAACTCCATTTTCTCATTCTGATAAAGGGGCTATGGACCCCTGCCTTTCAGGTCAGGGGTCTCTAAAATATTCCAAATCTGCACAAGGGACTCTAGAGTCTTCTGCTTTCCAGGGCACTGGAGAGTTTCTCTTATCTGCCAAAGGCACAATTGGAAATTTGACATCTGCAAAAAGAGACTGTAGGACCTTTTCCATCAATGACAGGACCTCTGAGGTCTATACAAAATACGCAGGTGCTATTAGGATCTTTGAAATCTGGATCTTCTTTACAAGGTTCTCTTGTATACTCCCCAGAAGACCAATTGTGGCAGAAACTGTCTGCTCCCACCAAAGTGACTCTAGGACAGTCACCACATCAGGAGGGTTATGAAAGAACTATTTCATCTACCCAAGGGACTGTGGAATTGTCTCCATCACAAGAGTTTCTTGGATATTCCTCATTTTCCCAATCAGAATCATCCACATCTTCCCACAAAGTAATAGGCCCTTCTTATGACCAAGGGGCTGTAGCACATTTCCCATCTCTCCCAGAAGCTGGGTATTCTCTCTCTTGCCATGAGATACTGCAAAATTTATCATCTTCCAAAGGTACTCTAGAAACATCATCTTCTGTCCAGAGAGCTGTAGAAGTTCCATTAGATGTGCAGGGTGCTCTACCCCTTCAGCCTCATTTCCAAGGGTATCTGGGGCCTTCCCAATATACTCCAAAGACAACAGAACCTTTGACATCTCACCAAAAAGTCTTGAAATTTTTAGAATCTTTATCAGGAACTCTCCCAGAAACTCTGGGAAATTCAATATGTGTTTATGGTGCTTTGTGCCCTTGTGATTCTGACCAACAGATTCAGGAATCATCACCATCTCTCCAGGAAGCTCTTCAATTTTCTCCATCATCTAAAGGTTCAGTGGGACCTCCTCCATCTGTACCAGAGACTTTGGGATCTTTATTGTCCAACCAACTGTATCCAGAATTGTCTATAACTACCCAGGGTTTTCTAGGACCTTCACCACCTCAGCAAGGCTGTTTAGGAGATTCACTGTTTACCCAAAGGTCTCTGGGATCTTCCGTATCAGTACAAGAGTATGTACAACATTCAAACCCTGATCAAGGGACTCCAGAAATTTCTCCATCTTTCCAAGAGGATCTTGGTCTTTCTTTAGCACTAGAGATTTCACCATCTTCTCCCAGAGATTGTAGATTTTCTCAAATTTTAGAACATTCTCTCGGAACATCACCATCTACCCAAGGTGCTAGACAGACATCATCATCTGTCCATGAGTCTGTAGAACCAGCTACATTCTTGTACAGTGTTCCAGGAATCCAGGCTCCTTTGGAAGGACCTCCTGGTCCTTCTGAATATACACTAAAGGCATCAAAACTTTTGCCATCTTACCAAGAGCTGTATAAGTCTTTAAAATCTGTCTCAAGGGATTTAAAAACTTTGGTCTCTGCCCTATAGGCACTGAGACTTTCATCATCAGCCCAAGGTACTTCGGGCTCTTCTATGTCTGACCAAGGGATACTGGGATCACCAACATTTTCCCAGGAAACTCTGGAATGTTCTCAATCTGAACATAGATCTGTGAAACCTGCCCCATCTCAAATGGGGCTTATAAGACCTTCACTAACAGACCAAGGCTTAAAGGAAATGTCTTCGGGTGGAAAAGTAACTTTGCAAGATTTACCACCTCAGCAAATATATTTAGGAAATGTATTTTCTACACCTGGGGCCCTGGAACTAACCACATCATCACAGGATTTTCTTGGACATTCATCATTTTCTCAAAGGTCTCTGGGACATTCAGGATATGCCAAGTATTTTGTGGGACCTTCTGTATCTCAAAATGAAATTTTAGGACCATCAATATCTCCCAAAGAAACTCTGGAACTTTGCCCCCCTGACCAAGGCTCTCTGAGGCCCATTCCACCTGCACATGGGACTATGATATCCACTCCCTCAGGTCATGGTTGTCAGACAATATCTTCAAGTGTACAAGGAACTTCACAATCTCAGCATGGTTATGTAGGAATTTCATTCCGTTGGCAATAGGCTCTGTGACTGTCCATACCAGTGCAAAAATCTCTTGGACATTCACCATCTGCTCAATGGTCTTCAGATAATCCCTTGTCACTGCAACATGCTCCATGCACTTGTCTGATTCAAGGGCCTTTAGGACACTCATCAGCTGATTCAGGAGAAGTTGGAATTTCTGACTTTCCCAATGGGACACCAAAAATAGCACCATTTACCCAAAGTACTCTAGAAAGACCATTTTCTACCCATTGGATTATAGACACTTCTCCAACTCCCCAAGATGATCTATGATTTCCACCTCCTTCAGTACAGACTCTGCAACCTTCCTGATTTACTCCAAAGGAAACAGAACTATTGCCATCTACAAAAGAGGTTTATAAACCTTCAAGGTCTGTATCAAGCACTCTAGAATCTTTTCCATCTGTGCCAGGGGCTCTGGGACTTTTCAAATATAACCAAGGTGTTCTGGGCTCTTTGGTATCTGACCAAGGGAATCTGGGACCACCAACATTTCTCTATCATACTTAGGAACATCCCAAAGGAGCCTAAGGGGCCATCAAACCTGTTCCATCTATCCAAGAATAGGTGGGACATTGCTTTTCAAGAAAGTATATTTGTGACTCTAACAACTTTATTAATATTCCTTCTCATGAAGACTCCCTGAGACATTTCTCTTATCCCAAAATAAGCTCTAGACATTTCAATACAACAAAAAAATATCAAGACATGTCCAATTTCCTGAAGAAGATATCAGATATTCAGACTTTTAGACTTTCAGAGCTTGATAGCTTAACATATTTTCCTTCTTTCAAACATAGTCTCATATCTTCTGTATATGTCAAAAAGAACTCAAATTGTACCTTTATTCCTCAAAGGAATGTCCCACTCCCAACATCATCAGAATTTAGTCTATCTAGTTCCCCTGATAAAGGAGACATCAGACTTTATCCTTCACCAGGAGGTGGCTCCACACATTCTAAAATGAAGAAAACAAAATCGAGACATGCTTAAAAAGAAGCAGTCTTCAAACCTGTTCCATCAGAAGATGAAGACATGAAACTTCACCATTCTTCCAAAATGGGGGGCAAAGGTTCCAATTCTGACAAAGGTAGAGTGAATCTGAAAACTGAGTCCAAAGAGACCCTTACTACCTCTCCCTCTGCCAAGGGAGGCTGCAGATCCTCACAATCTCATGAGAAGGGCCTCAGAATTTGTCCCCTGAAGGCATCCCTAGACACTCCAAATCTACAAAAACTAAATTGGAACATGTCCCCTCTACCAAAGCAGATGTTCATGTTTCTCATTCAGAATATGAGCAATGCAAACAATCTTCTCTGTCAAAAATAGGATCCAGACATTCATCTTCCAAAAG
>NW_026070046.1:0-1692 GCF_014885135.2 Alexandromys fortis
CTTTCCTCAAGTTTTACCTCTCATAGACCTTTTTAACTTAGACCTTCTACAATGTGCTTAACCTTTCCATGTCCTCAATTTTGATGTACATTTTGAAACACTGCTTACTTTAGGACAAAACTACCACCTACAATTCTTTCGCATCTGTGTAGCTGGAACAGCAGGCTCCTTCCAGCCACCCTGCTAGCTTTACCCAAAATAATAACATACAAATTGTATTCTTTTAAACACTGCCTGGCCCATTATCTGTAACCTCTTATACTCTAACTTTCATATCTTGTTTAACCCATTTCTAATAATCTGTGTAGCACCACGAGGGGCTGGCTTACCAGGAAGGATTCTAGCCTACATCTGTCTCAGTTCCAAGATTCATGGCGACTGCCTGACTCGGTTTCTTTCTCCCAGCATTCTATTCTGTTTATTCCGCCTACCTAATTTTCTGCCCTATTAAAGGGCCAAGGCAGTTTCTTTATTAACCAAAAAAAGACTCTCCCACATCATTTCCCCTTTTAGTGTTTAAACAAAAAAGGATTTCACTTTAACATAGTAAGATTACATATAACAAAACAGCTATCAAGCAAAAATTACAGTTACAATATTTATATCTATTTTATCCTTTATTATAACTAAAGAAAACTATAACTAACCATTCTTCAACTTCATCAAAGACTCCAGAAGGATATAATATTACCTAAGCAAATAAGAAGTAAGCAACTTCCAAAACTCTAGAAATGACAGAGACATCTCACTGGCTGGACAGTCATCCAAAGTTTCTCTGTACCGTTGGGGCATCCATGTCCAGCCTACAGGCCCATAGTATCCAGCAGACATTTCCATGATGCAGAAAATTCCAAAGACAGTTCAGTCATTTTCTGCTGTGTCCTGCAGAATGTCTCGTAGACTCTTTCATAGATCAGGAACCCCAAAAGACCATCTCACCTTTTGGCAAGTTCAGCAGTCTTCTCTCTGCGAGTTCTTCACATCCAGTTTATGCAACAGTCCAGGGAAGAGCAGTTTCTTGCCCAAATGACTATTCAACTCCATAAGGAGCCTCTTTGATGCCCATCTTCCTCTTGAAGTAGATTGGTGCATCCAGGAGCAGACATGTCTCATTGTCATGAAAAGCCCTAGTTATTGAAATATCTTAAATGCTATATTCTACAGTCTTTGAAAAATATGAAAAATGCCTATCTAACTGAAATATATCTCTATATATCTAGAAAATCTAACTAACATGACTACATGCTTTACTATTATCGATGATTATCCATTAGCAACCTATATTTCCTAATTATATATGACATTTTTAATGAACTGCACAATCACAATACCTTAATCAAGATCAGAAATACATATACATAGAACAAAATTGACCTTAACTTTTACCAATAGAGTAAAATTTATACCAATGTAATTATTCATATCTATATCACATCTGAAAGCATTCTTTCTCTTTAACCTTCTTTACCAACATGCATTTTATAACTATATCCTTTTATATCTCTTCTCTCACTTGATTGTTATACTTTCTTTACAAATTTAAAAAACATTTTATGTCATACTTCAAACTGATACATGTGAATAAATAGGGTGCTTATAAACTGTAATTGCTCATAGTAATGCTCTGAGCCACACAGCTTTGTACTTATGCTCCTAAATCAAGCATAAGCCATCTCATACAGAAACAGAGGG
>NW_026070046.1:5444-6269 GCF_014885135.2 Alexandromys fortis
TGATTTCTAACTCAAAGGTTAAGATAATGGAAATAGCTGTCTTAAAATAAGTGTTTAACAAGACCTAATAAATCTTAATGTCTGAGAGCAACACAATGGGAACCTGAGCCATTATTAAACAGAATGATAACTGTCCTAGGTAATATTCCTTTTTTCCATGTTCCTAAACCCCAGGCAGTTCCCCGAGCAGCTAGCAGCAGGAAATGCTGGCAAGTCCCCAGAGAAGGCTGCCAGAGTGGTGCAGATTCCCAGCAGCGAGGGGCAGACACATGGCGGGGCAGGCAGCGGGCTCTGGGAACTGCAAGATCCCCGAGTGGGCTGGGTGCAAACAGGTGGCAGGTAAAAGGCACATAGACACAGTAAATAGGCATAAAGAACATTTATTACTTAAAAGAGAGAGAGAGAGCGAGAGAGAAGAGAGAGAAGAGAGAGAGAGAGAGACAGACAGACAGACAGACAGACAGACAGAGGGACAGAGAGAAAAAACACGTGTGCACACTCCAAAAGGGAACAGCAAGAGAGGGAATTCAAGATTGTGAAGAGAGGTCAGAGGTAGCTAAGAGTGGGTGTGGCTTGTCCCTTAAAGTGACCAGGGACCAAAATAATAACATTTCCACGTCTTGCTTACAATAAAAGCAGGAGGTTAGACACCACAGTTTGAAGGAATTGGGGCAGTGAATTTTCAAGACTGCTTCCTGCTGATTTGTGGGCATCGTCTTGGGGGGGGACGGTCCCTGAGAAGGCTGTGTGCTGGGAACCTCCTGGCATAGCTGGTCTCTTTGCTTCTGACCAGTGTCTGTGGTGTGGAAATGTCTGGTGTCCCTT
>NW_026070047.1:0-5771 GCF_014885135.2 Alexandromys fortis
CTGACGTTTCTTTTCTATCACTGGTCTGGTTACTAAAATCCCAGGAATACACACAGGTCTGGGAGTTCTCCTCACCTGCTGACCTGACACAAAAGCCTGGCACTGTAACACAAGGCCATGAGAGCTTTTCACCTGTTCCTAGGGATCCTGCTTCTGGACCAGATCAACAAGCTCAAGGCCACCTCAAGACGTTGACACAACCATTGTGGACCAAGCAGACATCCTGTTGTTTTTACAGTTAGTTCGCTCTACATTACAGATGGAGGACCTTTCATGGCATTAAGGAAACACAGTCCTCAAAATGAGGCCTGGAGTCAGCTTCTCCAGTTCCTTCTTCCTGCAGAGGGTCCTCTGTGTGTGGGCTGTATGTGTGTTCTCTCCACCCTAGTCACAGCTTTCTATAGCAGCTGATTCTGGCAGACCTTGCTGCTTCATTCCAGAATTTACTGCCAGAGACCTGAGGCCCCTCAGATATTTTTCCTTTCTTAGTTCTTTAGCCGTCAGAGCAAATGTACACAAGGTAAACTGTCTCCCTCACTCACCCTGCCTCTCCTGTGCCAGGGCGCTTCTCCATCCCTCTCCTGGCAGTTTCCCATGGCAGGCCCCAACCATAGGGTCGATAATAACAATCTATTTTTTTCTCCTAGCAACCTGCCTTCCCATCTCCTTTAACAGACAGATGTCTAAGGTCTCCAGGATGGCAGTGAACCGGATGCCTCTCCAGCCACACCTCCCGCTGAGTGTGAGCCCACCAACTGCTGACTCTCCTCTCCCCTACATCAACCAATGCCCAAAGGAAGAAGACAGACTGGAGCCGGAGCACCTATACCAAAGATGTTTGGGTGGAAGCTTCACCTCAGCCCCTAGCAGCCATATAGCCAGAATCTGGAATGTTTGAAGTTCCATCCCAATCCCCCTCCTCTGGGAGTTGCCTCCAGTCCAGACCCCACCTCAGAGAACAGCTCCCAAACTATGTCCTCTCCCCAGAGATGCTCAATACCACTCCCACAGGGTATTTAAACAACACCCTAAAGAACAAATACATGGTTTTCCAGTCTTCCCCATGTCCTCTCTCTGTGGGGCTGGAAAGCCATCTGGGAGCATTGCTTTCCATTAACCCTAGGTTTTTTCTAATTCCGTTTAGTTTGGTCTGATTCGGATTACTGCATAGGCAGAGAAGCTTATCGGACAATAAAATCTTTTCATAAACCTCGAGACCATACATAAGTCCAGTTACAAAGTAAAGGACAGATCAGAAACCAAGACTGTTCTAAAGATACTAAGAAATCTCAGCTGGGCAATACTGGGGCATGCGTTTAATCCCAGTACGCCTTTAATCCAGGACTCAGGAGGCACAGGCAGGCGGATCTCGGTGAGTTTGAATCCAGCCTGGTCTACAAGAGCTAGTTCCAAGACAGACTCCAAAGCTACAGAGACACAGTCTCGAAAAATTAAATAGATAGATAGATAGATAGATAGATAGATAGATAGATAGATAGATAGATAGATAAAATAAGAAACTGAGAAATCTCACAGCGTCCATAATAGAATGGGTCAGAAGTGAAGCAGGCTTCTCCACCAAAGCTGCTCAGGGGCTCCCAGCTCAGGGGCTCCCAGCTCCCCCTCAGGAGCAGGCAGTCAGCTGACCATCCTTAGCTTGCAACCCTGGACCCAGCACTGTCATCTACTCCACGCAGTTCTCCTGTCCCAGAAGCCCAAGGAGCACTCGGGCTGCACGCGGAGTCCTAAGGAAACCATCACTCAAGACACAGTTCCCGTCGCCCTCTCCCCAGCCCTGACCTGCAACCTCAGGCGTCCCAGCCAGTTGAGCACAGCACCTTCAAGGCAGCTTCTCCCGCCCTCCCACCCAGCCCAGGTTCGATCCCTCCAAGACGGCGCCGAACCCCGCACAGTGCCTCAGGCTGCGCTGCACCCTGAACCAACCTCCGTGTCAGACCAGCAACAGCAAAGCAAGACAGGCGGGTCTCTCCTCCAACTTTGGGGAAGTCGCCCAGGTGGAGATCAAAGCAGGAAATGTGATTTCCTAGATGGCTAATTGTGACGTCACAAACGCGGGGACTACATTTCCCAGAAATCTGCGCGAAGCATAAATCCCTAGGAGGTATGACACTAGAAACAAAACTAAACTAAATAAAACAAAAATAAATTGTATACCCAAGTTAATTATCCTCCCAAAATGTAACTCCACGCACAGGATTCCAATGCAAAGCACAAGAGGGTTTTTAATATTCAATATGGAGTTTGAACTACATTCCAAAGGAGTAGGTGAGGCAAAGTGCAGCCTGTAGCCCATGGAAAAGTAGAACTTCTAAAGAGGAAACGCCGTAATCAGAAGAGTTAACCTATAATTGTTATCTCCGTTAGCCACGTGGCTTGGTACCGTTTATCAGTGAGTGGGCATTCTCACCTTCCTTCCTCTTGGTCGGCTTGATGACTTGTGTGATTAACAGCTAACAGGCTTCCTAACTGCAACCGAGACTACCATTGTTTATCTCCTGGTGAGAAGCTGTCTGACAAGACACAGATAACGTATCCATTCCTTTTTCCAACCTGGAGTATGTAGTTCCGGCATAAATGCATGAGTCTTCACCTTTCCTGTGGAAACAAGGTTGTACACAGGGTAGATATAGTTAAAGGGTTCCCACCGTCACAGCCATAGGAGGACATCCTCCAACCAGGAATTGAGTCCAGTGGCCTCAGATGTCAGTGTAGTTGGGACTGGATGCTCACTATGGAGTCAAATCCTTGGCCACCCCTTGGCCCCTGAGAGCCTGCAGGAGCAAAGCACTAAACGTCAGATGCAGTGCAGTCTACTATCTAGAGGCTGTGGTTAGAGCCACAGATCAAAGGAGACCACAACAGCATGGACTATGGTGCAGCGGTGACCCCTGGGACCTCCCAAGTCAGCAGCTCACACCCGAAATGACCTCACGTCACTGGAACCAGGGTTCTCATCTCTGCACTGTCTCCGCTATTTCAATCCTGGGTTATGCTCAGGGAACGGCACACCTTAGAGATCTTTGTGTCCCATGTTGATTGCTTCTTTATTCTCAACTGTAAATAACCTGAATAAACATGTGCCCATGAACATATTATTAGAAAAAATTTCATAATTATAAATGTGTTCATTACACACATGGGGGGTGCTTTTACCTCTACAAAAGTATAGTCACAAAATCAACAGAAAAATGGATAGTCAAATGTAGTTGAAGTCATGCAATCATATGATGATATACACTGCATATTCTACCTAATATGTTGAATCTTGAAAGTAAAACATACATGTGAAGAAATACATATGTGGGTTCAGTGTGTAAAGTAGAAGAGGATGCAGATTAACTTTTTGGGGATGAAGATGGATTTAAAGCAAATAACGAGCGTGGGTTGTGAACGAGGACTTAAGGCAACTGATTTTCAGGTTCCACCTTGGTCGTGGATTTTAGTTTTCATGGGGTGGTACAAAGGCATAAAACATATTCAGTGCAGGGGCTGGAGAGATGGCTCAGTGGTTAAGAGCATTGCCTGCTCTTCCAAAGGTCCTGAGTTCAATTCCCGGCAACCACATGGTGGCTCACAATCATCTGTAAAGAGGTCTGGTGCCCTCTTCCAGCCTGCAGGCATACACACAGACAGAATATTGTATACATAATAAATAAATAAAATAAATATTAAAAAATATATATTCAGTGCAGACAGTGCCAAATCCAATGTGAATGCCTCAGGTTCTGTTCTGAATGTCCGTTCTAACTGTACAGAGTTCAGGATTTCGTGGTGCAAGAGACTTTCTTTTGGGCCAACAATCAGCTCCCAAATCATGGCAGGGGACTTGGGCTCATTTCTCGCTAGCTTTTATTATTTCACCATTTCTGCTCATCTGTGTTTTGTTATGGCGTTATTCACTGTTCTCTTTTTCTGTACTTCTGTCCTGCTGTCTCCATGGCCGTCTGCATGCTGCTCAGCTTCTGACCGCTGCACGCCCCCCTTTCTTCCTTATCCTCTTCTCTAGCCTAGACTTCTCCTCCTATTTATTCTCTGTGCTTGTCAGCCCTGCCCATTGCTCTCCCACCTAGCTATCGGCCATTCAGCTTTTATAAAACCAATCAGGTGCCTCAAACAGGCAGCAGAAACAAATGTTTACAAAACAAATGCATTGTAAACAAAGGCAGCAGCCGCAAATGTCACACTTTATTTGTTTTACACAGTTCAAATAATCTTGCACAGCACAAACACCTTTGTAACACACCTTTGGTTAGTTCAAATAATATTCCACAACAAAGTAATTTTCAGGTCTTGTTAATTTTCACATGCAAATGTTTTTTTATTTCAAACACTAGGGTTTTTTTTTTTTTTCCAGGTTCTGGTATCACCCTGGACCATAAATTATTTAACCTGAGGAGGTGTGGGAATAATTGAGACACAACTCAACAATTTTACAGGAGACAGATTTCAGGGATCCTTCACGAAACCCTGAATTCACATCCTGAACAGTCTTACCCACATTTGTCCTCCTAATAGTTTACCAAAACGTGAAGTGAGGGGGAAGTTCATTAGCATTCTGTTTCCTAGGTAACCGGGGGAATGACTGTGGTCACATCCACACCCTTCTATGCCCATTTTGTCACATCTACCTATCGATCTTCCTGCTCTCTATGTCTACTCTGTCACACAGACTGAATTAACACCTCTTTCCCAGGTGACCTCCCAAATTACAAAGAAGGAGCAGAATATCAGCATATCCTGACCACTCGCTTTGGATGGAGTCAGTTTGTCTCACCATCAAAGAGCTAGGTGACCACTAAAGCAATGGCTTCTTGGTAGCAGCAATTTCTTGGGTCTGCTCTGCTTGCTAGAGGCAAGCAAGCGCTCTCGTTTAAGGGAGACTTCCTGACTCAGCTTCAGCTGTAAACCTTACAGCTCTTTTAAAAGGTCATGCCATGAAACACTTAAACGGTGTTGATGAAAAGCTGAATGCATGCTTTTTGGTCTTCAGCTGTAGCAGGAAAAGCTGTGTCGTGGAGAAGCCGCTGTTCAACTTTCCTCTGTTGTACCCATGGCAAAGCCTAGAGGAAACAAGGTGAGTCTGGCCGCATCTCATCTCTGCAAAGCCATCCCAGTGTCTTTCCTGAGGTTACACCGATGCAGGGCTCCTTAGTCCTCAGCATCTGAGCCCTTCTGGGAGTCCTCTCATTTGCTCCTTCGTGAGGCCTTCCCAGTAGGATGCTGACCCTCTGGAAATGACAGCCAAATTCATGTGCTGTAATCACTGCTGAAACAGGTTTGGACATGTACAAAACCAATAAGCTTTACAATCATATGTTTTTGGAGAATTTAATACATGGATGTTGCATCGTTTATTTAAAAGTCCACATTCCTTCACCTCTTATTTCTTACCCTTGAAAACATGTTACACTCACAACTCACTGGGCTTTTTCTTTGTTATTTCTTCAATGTACTTACTGTTTACTCAATGTTTGGGGGTATAGGTGAGTTGACTGGAACCTGGAAGGTAACCAGATTGTCTCCCTCAGAACTCAGCAACTGCCAACAGCTCCTCCACTGAGGTCAGACAAGGAGGGCTTTATGCAACCACGCTTGTTGTATGCTGTGGTTCAGCTTATATTAGTGTTATCCACATAGTCACAGTCATAGGGTGCGCATGCATTAATTGGTATTAACATTTCTATCAATGTTTCACTGTTCTAGAAATGTCTCAACATTTCTACTGCTTCAGGGCACACATCTACTGTACC
>NW_026070048.1:0-5771 GCF_014885135.2 Alexandromys fortis
GGTACAGTAGATGTGTGCCCTGAAGCAGTAGAAATGTTGAGACATTTCTAGAACAGTGAAACATTGATAGAAATGTTAATACCAATTAATGCATGCGCACCCTATGACTGTGACTATGTGGATAACACTAATATAAGCTGAACCACAGCATACAACAAGCGTGGTTGCATAAAGCCCTCCTTGTCTGACCTCAGTGGAGGAGCTGTTGGCAGTTGCTGAGTTCTGAGGGAGACAATCTGGTTACCTTCCAGGTTCCAGTCAACTCACCTATACCCCCAAACATTGAGTAAACAGTAAGTACATTGAAGAAATAACAAAGAAAAAGCCCAGTGAGTTGTGAGTGTAACATGTTTTCAAGGGTAAGAAATAAGAGGTGAAGGAATGTGGACTTTTAAATAAACGATGCAACATCCATGTATTAAATTCTCCAAAAACATATGATTGTAAAGCTTATTGGTTTTGTACATGTCCAAACCTGTTTCAGCAGTGATTACAGCACATGAATTTGGCTGTCATTTCCAGAGGGTCAGCATCCTACTGGGAAGGCCTCACGAAGGAGCAAATGAGAGGACTCCCAGAAGGGCTCAGATGCTGAGGACTAAGGAGCCCTGCATCGGTGTAACCTCAGGAAAGACACTGGGATGGCTTTGCAGAGATGAGATGCGGCCAGACTCACCTTGTTTCCTCTAGGCTTTGCCATGGGTACAACAGAGGAAAGTTGAACAGCGGCTTCTCCACGACACAGCTTTTCCTGCTACAGCTGAAGACCAAAAAGCATGCATTCAGCTTTTCATCAACACCGTTTAAGTGTTTCATGGCATGACCTTTTAAAAGAGCTGTAAGGTTTACAGCTGAAGCTGAGTCAGGAAGTCTCCCTTAAACGAGAGCGCTTGCTTGCCTCTAGCAAGCAGAGCAGACCCAAGAAATTGCTGCTACCAAGAAGCCATTGCTTTAGTGGTCACCTAGCTCTTTGATGGTGAGACAAACTGACTCCATCCAAAGCGAGTGGTCAGGATATGCTGATATTCTGCTCCTTCTTTGTAATTTGGGAGGTCACCTGGGAAAGAGGTGTTAATTCAGTCTGTGTGACAGAGTAGACATAGAGAGCAGGAAGATCGATAGGTAGATGTGACAAAATGGGCATAGAAGGGTGTGGATGTGACCACAGTCATTCCCCCGGTTACCTAGGAAACAGAATGCTAATGAACTTCCCCCTCACTTCACGTTTTGGTAAACTATTAGGAGGACAAATGTGGGTAAGACTGTTCAGGATGTGAATTCAGGGTTTCGTGAAGGATCCCTGAAATCTGTCTCCTGTAAAATTGTTGAGTTGTGTCTCAATTATTCCCACACCTCCTCAGGTTAAATAATTTATGGTCCAGGGTGATACCAGAACCTGGAAAAAAAAAAAAAACCCTAGTGTTTGAAATAAAAAAACATTTGCATGTGAAAATTAACAAGACCTGAAAATTACTTTGTTGTGGAATATTATTTGAACTAACCAAAGGTGTGTTACAAAGGTGTTTGTGCTGTGCAAGATTATTTGAACTGTGTAAAACAAATAAAGTGTGACATTTGCGGCTGCTGCCTTTGTTTACAATGCATTTGTTTTGTAAACATTTGTTTCTGCTGCCTGTTTGAGGCACCTGATTGGTTTTATAAAAGCTGAATGGCCGATAGCTAGGCGGGAGAGCAATGGGCAGGGCTGACAAGCACAGAGAATAAATAGGAGGAGAAGTCTAGGCTAGAGAAGAGGATAAGGAAGAAAGGGGGGCGTGCAGCGGTCAGAAGCTGAGCAGCATGCAGACGGCCATGGAGACAGCAGGACAGAAGTACAGAAAAAGAGAACAGTGAATAACGCCATAACAAAACACAGATGAGCAGAAATGGTGAAATAATAAAAGCTAGCGAGAAATGAGCCCAAGTCCCCTGCCATGATTTGGGAGCTGATTGTTGGCCCAAAAGAAAGTCTCTTGCACCACGAAATCCTGAACTCTGTACAGTTAGAACGGACATTCAGAACAGAACCTGAGGCATTCACATTGGATTTGGCACTGTCTGCACTGAATATATATTTTTTAATATTTATTTTATTTATTTATTATGTATACAATATTCTGTCTGTGTGTATGCCTGCAGGCTGGAAGAGGGCACCAGACCTCTTTACAGATGATTGTGAGCCACCATGTGGTTGCCGGGAATTGAACTCAGGACCTTTGGAAGAGCAGGCAATGCTCTTAACCACTGAGCCATCTCTCCAGCCCCTGCACTGAATATGTTTTATGCCTTTGTACCACCCCATGAAAACTAAAATCCACGACCAAGGTGGAACCTGAAAATCAGTTGCCTTAAGTCCTCGTTCACAACCCACGCTCGTTATTTGCTTTAAATCCATCTTCATCCCCAAAAAGTTAATCTGCATCCTCTTCTACTTTACACACTGAACCCACATATGTATTTCTTCACATGTATGTTTTACTTTCAAGATTCAACATATTAGGTAGAATATGCAGTGTATATCATCATATGATTGCATGACTTCAACTACATTTGACTATCCATTTTTCTGTTGATTTTGTGACTATACTTTTGTAGAGGTAAAAGCACCCCCCATGTGTGTAATGAACACATTTATAATTATGAAATTTTTTCTAATAATATGTTCATGGGCACATGTTTATTCAGGTTATTTACAGTTGAGAATAAAGAAGCAATCAACATGGGACACAAAGATCTCTAAGGTGTGCCGTTCCCTGAGCATAACCCAGGATTGAAATAGCGGAGACAGTGCAGAGATGAGAACCCTGGTTCCAGTGACGTGAGGTCATTTCGGGTGTGAGCTGCTGACTTGGGAGGTCCCAGGGGTCACCGCTGCACCATAGTCCATGCTGTTGTGGTCTCCTTTGATCTGTGGCTCTAACCACAGCCTCTAGATAGTAGACTGCACTGCATCTGACGTTTAGTGCTTTGCTCCTGCAGGCTCTCAGGGGCCAAGGGGTGGCCAAGGATTTGACTCCATAGTGAGCATCCAGTCCCAACTACACTGACATCTGAGGCCACTGGACTCAATTCCTGGTTGGAGGATGTCCTCCTATGGCTGTGACGGTGGGAACCCTTTAACTATATCTACCCTGTGTACAACCTTGTTTCCACAGGAAAGGTGAAGACTCATGCATTTATGCCGGAACTACATACTCCAGGTTGGAAAAAGGAATGGATACGTTATCTGTGTCTTGTCAGACAGCTTCTCACCAGGAGATAAACAATGGTAGTCTCGGTTGCAGTTAGGAAGCCTGTTAGCTGTTAATCACACAAGTCATCAAGCCGACCAAGAGGAAGGAAGGTGAGAATGCCCACTCACTGATAAACGGTACCAAGCCACGTGGCTAACGGAGATAACAATTATAGGTTAACTCTTCTGATTACGGCGTTTCCTCTTTAGAAGTTCTACTTTTCCATGGGCTACAGGCTGCACTTTGCCTCACCTACTCCTTTGGAATGTAGTTCAAACTCCATATTGAATATTAAAAACCCTCTTGTGCTTTGCATTGGAATCCTGTGCGTGGAGTTACATTTTGGGAGGATAATTAACTTGGGTATACAATTTATTTTTGTTTTATTTAGTTTAGTTTTGTTTCTAGTGTCATACCTCCTAGGGATTTATGCTTCGCGCAGATTTCTGGGAAATGTAGTCCCCGCGTTTGTGACGTCACAATTAGCCATCTAGGAAATCACATTTCCTGCTTTGATCTCCACCTGGGCGACTTCCCCAAAGTTGGAGGAGAGACCCGCCTGTCTTGCTTTGCTGTTGCTGGTCTGACACGGAGGTTGGTTCAGGGTGCAGCGCAGCCTGAGGCACTGTGCGGGGTTCGGCGCCGTCTTGGAGGGATCGAACCTGGGCTGGGTGGGAGGGCGGGAGAAGCTGCCTTGAAGGTGCTGTGCTCAACTGGCTGGGACGCCTGAGGTTGCAGGTCAGGGCTGGGGAGAGGGCGACGGGAACTGTGTCTTGAGTGATGGTTTCCTTAGGACTCCGCGTGCAGCCCGAGTGCTCCTTGGGCTTCTGGGACAGGAGAACTGCGTGGAGTAGATGACAGTGCTGGGTCCAGGGTTGCAAGCTAAGGATGGTCAGCTGACTGCCTGCTCCTGAGGGGGAGCTGGGAGCCCCTGAGCTGGGAGCCCCTGAGCAGCTTTGGTGGAGAAGCCTGCTTCACTTCTGACCCATTCTATTATGGACGCTGTGAGATTTCTCAGTTTCTTATTTTATCTATCTATCTATCTATCTATCTATCTATCTATCTATCTATCTATCTATCTATTTAATTTTTCGAGACTGTGTCTCTGTAGCTTTGGAGTCTGTCTTGGAACTAGCTCTTGTAGACCAGGCTGGATTCAAACTCACCGAGATCCGCCTGCCTGTGCCTCCTGAGTCCTGGATTAAAGGCGTACTGGGATTAAACGCATGCCCCAGTATTGCCCAGCTGAGATTTCTTAGTATCTTTAGAACAGTCTTGGTTTCTGATCTGTCCTTTACTTTGTAACTGGACTTATGTATGGTCTCGAGGTTTATGAAAAGATTTTATTGTCCGATAAGCTTCTCTGCCTATGCAGTAATCCGAATCAGACCAAACTAAACGGAATTAGAAAAAACCTAGGGTTAATGGAAAGCAATGCTCCCAGATGGCTTTCCAGCCCCACAGAGAGAGGACATGGGGAAGACTGGAAAACCATGTATTTGTTCTTTAGGGTGTTGTTTAAATACCCTGTGGGAGTGGTATTGAGCATCTCTGGGGAGAGGACATAGTTTGGGAGCTGTTCTCTGAGGTGGGGTCTGGACTGGAGGCAACTCCCAGAGGAGGGGGATTGGGATGGAACTTCAAACATTCCAGATTCTGGCTATATGGCTGCTAGGGGCTGAGGTGAAGCTTCCACCCAAACATCTTTGGTATAGGTGCTCCGGCTCCAGTCTGTCTTCTTCCTTTGGGCATTGGTTGATGTAGGGGAGAGGAGAGTCAGCAGTTGGTGGGCTCACACTCAGCGGGAGGTGTGGCTGGAGAGGCATCCGGTTCACTGCCATCCTGGAGACCTTAGACATCTGTCTGTTAAAGGAGATGGGAAGGCAGGTTGCTAGGAGAAAAAAATAGATTGTTATTATCGACCCTATGGTTGGGGCCTGCCATGGGAAACTGCCAGGAGAGGGATGGAGAAGCGCCCTGGCACAGGAGAGGCAGGGTGAGTGAGGGAGACAGTTTACCTTGTGTACATTTGCTCTGACGGCTAAAGAACTAAGAAAGGAAAAATATCTGAGGGGCCTCAGGTCTCTGGCAGTAAATTCTGGAATGAAGCAGCAAGGTCTGCCAGAATCAGCTGCTATAGAAAGCTGTGACTAGGGTGGAGAGAACACACATACAGCCCACACACAGAGGACCCTCTGCAGGAAGAAGGAACTGGAGAAGCTGACTCCAGGCCTCATTTTGAGGACTGTGTTTCCTTAATGCCATGAAAGGTCCTCCATCTGTAATGTAGAGCGAACTAACTGTAAAAACAACAGGATGTCTGCTTGGTCCACAATGGTTGTGTCAACGTCTTGAGGTGGCCTTGAGCTTGTTGATCTGGTCCAGAAGCAGGATCCCTAGGAACAGGTGAAAAGCTCTCATGGCCTTGTGTTACAGTGCCAGGCTTTTGTGTCAGGTCAGCAGGTGAGGAGAACTCCCAGACCTGTGTGTATTCCTGGGATTTTAGTAACCAGACCAGTGATAGAAAAGAAACGTCAG
>NW_026070049.1:0-1016 GCF_014885135.2 Alexandromys fortis
TTCAATAAGACCAGGAAAAAAAAAAGATGAAAGGTCTGAAAAGGTAATTCACAGAAGAAACTCAAGGAACCAATAAATCAATGAGAGATCCTTGCCCTTACTAGGAAACAGGTTAAGTGAATGCAGAAACCAACATGAGATGTCATTGCAAAAGCTACGTGTCTTCAATGCTATTCTCATCCTTGGTCAGAGACTCTTCTCTTTGTAGTGAGCAAGGGTGAGTCCAGACTCATGGCTACTCACTACACGCAGAATGCAGAAATGCCAAGGATTCAACCTTGAGCAGGACATTTCTACAATCTCCTCGAAGACTCAAGGAATAGTGCAAAAGAGAGTGGAGGAAAGAAAGAGCTGGGTTAGAGGGATGGCTCAGTGTTAAGAGCACTCAATGCCCTTCTGAAGGTCCTGAATTTGATTCCCAACAGCCACATGGCAGTTCACAAATATCTGATACTCCCCTCTGGTGTGCAGATGTACATGCAGACAAAACACCCATATAATTAAAAAAAAAAAGAATAAAAGAGCTGGAAGAAAACAACATACGTGAGTTTTAAATTTTTCAAAATTTAAAACCATGTAGCACAAGATATCCTCCAAATTTCTACGTAGTTAAGGCTAAACTTGAACTCCCAATCTTCCTGCTTCTACTTCCCAAATGCTGAATTTACAAGCATGTACCATTACATCCAGCTTTCCATGTAAGTCTTTTAGGACCAATATTATTTCATGAAATTATTGAACAATACATTAGATTCTAGTATATCGAGAAGTTATGAATATTCTAGTCATGGTAGTTTAAATGAGAATGGTTCCCATAGGTTCATATATTTGAATGCTTGGTCACATAGTATTGTATTGTCTTTGGCTTTAAAAGTTTGGTAATTAGTCAACACAGAAGAGAGTAGGAGTTATGAAATTAATATAAAAGTTAGCCGTTTATATTAAAGCTCTAAGAAACCATTCTGATGGTCAGTGGTGACACGAGCCTTTAATCCCAGCACTTAGTAGAAGCAGGC
>NW_026070049.1:4771-5446 GCF_014885135.2 Alexandromys fortis
GGGGGCAGAAGAAGTAAATCTTTTTTTTTCAATAAAAATTATATTTAAAAATAAAATATATATATATATATATAATTTCTGTAAGAAAATATAATCATCAGTTATTAAAATGCTTTAATTTTTGAAAAGTTAGTCAGATGCAGTCAATTTTATTTGAAGTTTTAAAAAGCTTTAAAGGAAACCTTATTCATAATTTTTGTTACATTTTCCAGATCAGCATGCCCAGCACAACCCTACACATTACCACGTTTTACACTCAAGCGTTTATGGAGGGTGCCAAGATAAACATGGACAATTTGTTTACTGTAAAAAGCGGAGCCTTTACATGCCCACGTGCCTGGATCACCTCTAACCAATGTGAAGCACTAAGCTGACTTGGCAAAACTTTCTCAGCCACGCAAGTATGCTGGATCAGTGTATTTCACAGAACACAGCTTGATAAAAACCTGGGTAGGAGACAAATCAGTGTTAGGAATGCACTCAATACTAAGTATGTTTCCACCTTTAAACATAACCAGCATTAAGAATAACAGATATGTATACAAACAAATACAAACAAGGAAAGCAGAGAATTACACAAAAATCAATAATGCAGGAAGCCAGAGATACAGAAGTAAATTTTTTGAAGGAAGCATTCCAAGTTTCACTTCAAAGCACAAGTAACAAAAAATTCTG
>NW_026070050.1:0-5758 GCF_014885135.2 Alexandromys fortis
GCAGATGGAGACCCCACGGGCCACCCTTGACAGGTAAATGGTGATCTTACATCCTATGTCATCTAGGAAGTTTCTCAAACCAAAATCTGCCATTGTCTTTGGCAATCCTTTTGCAAGAAGGATTATGATGTTTGTAAAAGCCAAATGGATGAGAATAAGGTGGATGGGTTTCTTTTCAGGACCTCGCCACCAACTGAACATATAATTCACAGAAACATAAATGTTTCCCAGAGTTCCAAACACAGTCATGAAGAGGAAAACTATTTGCTTAATAAATTTTGAAAACATTTCTTCCTTTCTGGGTAGAAAATCTTGTATTCAGGATACAAAGAATCTTTCCAGAAAGCATTAGTAATGCTAGACATTCATCTGAAAAAACATTTCACATAATAGCATTTTCTGGTATACGAGTCAGTGATGGACACATGTGCTGCTGTAGACTGGGTCCCCGAACTCCTCCTCTTCCCTGTGGACTCTGAATTATGTGTGTGCTCTGACAGGTGAGCTTGGTAACTGAAATAAAACTCTAAAGTTTTAAAGGAGATATGTTTGAACTTTATACTAGCAAAATTGACTTGTTTGAATGTGTGTGTGTCCATTTATCTGGGTGTGTGGATTATGCTAATTAATTCTCAGCATAGGTGAATTGAATTTCATCTTTTTGCAACCAAATTTCTTCCTATTTTTCTCTACTTCATCATATTTCTCCACCCAGTTTCAAAGACAAAGGCTCCTTTCTTATTTGCATCTTACTTAGTTTAACAATTTCTAGATTTGCCTTTGATTGCAATGCTTTATTACTTCAATTTCTACATCCTAATATTTTTTAAATTTTTATGTTGATCATTCTGTTATTTCATTCCACATAAATGTTTACTAGTTATTTTTAATAAGTAGTTCTCACTGTCAAGTTCAATTGCACAACCTTTCCAGATAGAGCCCTACAGTTAAAGCTGAACCATCAAAATATAACCTGATATTTTTCATGTAACTGCCAGGCTGCAGCTAGGGATGGTGACTAGCAGAAACTTGTGTTGCTTCCTAGAACAGAGGGTAGCAGAGAACTGTGATCCTAGCAGATGACTTCAGGGCATCTGTACCCCACTGAGTTACCTCACGACACATAAGGGAATATGGAACAGCTCTGAACCAGGGGATCCTGATGAGGTAAACAAAAATGGGATTAATGAGGGAGTATATACTGCCATGAGATGAGTGCATTTTGAGTCATGAGTCCTCAATTTCAACTGCATGTAGCACAGTAAGTAGGGGCAACTGGTGGGAGCAGGGGTTCCACTATGTAAGAGTTCGTGGTGTTATTTGCTTCACTGGGGCCTTTTGAGCAGCTATTATGTCAGCTGGTTTTACAGCCTGCTTTTCCTCCAACCTGTTTGTCAGGCAGGCTGCTTTTTATTTACCAGTCCCAGGTGATTCCAGAACTTGGACTCAGGTAAGATGCTATTCTTCAAGTTCTGGAGCTCCATTCTCATTTCTCAGGGATTTGCTATAAGCTTTGGGCACCTTTTCTAGAATATGAAAAATCAGAATATTACAGTGGCTGCATTGGTTTGTGTGTTCTGAGTACTTGCAATGTCTCTATTCACTGCTCTCCTTCCTGTTAAACTCACAGGATAACTTTACATGTCTGTGTCCAAATGATCTTACCAGTGACCTTCATCAACCTACCCTCATTCTGAAACTTGTGATCAGGTGGCCTCATGACTCTAGAAATGTCAGTTTTTGCTTTCAACTGTTCCTTTAGCAAAGAGGTAATTATTGCCTTTTTCAGTAAATCCTAGAAATCACAATACCATCTAAATATCTGTACAAATAAAATATGCTCCAGATATTAAAAGAAAACACATCAGCATTCACTGACATATTTAGAATAAAAATTAAGTGTTTTTTCAGTGATTGGAATCTGCCACAATCCCTGATATCAGTTCACCCAAATACTGATGGAAGATATTAACATTTTTTCTGTTTCTTTAATCCTTGCTTTCATGGGGATTCCTACTTTTCTTGTCCTCTCTTCCCTTTTCAAACTTTGAGTCATATTTGAGATCAGGCTGTGATCTTCTAATAACTGATTCCTTTCTACTGAAGTCACTGTTAGTGGATGAAGAGGTGTCTCATCTTCCACATTATTTGTGAAATGCTAAAGGAAATGAACTTAAAAGGCGGGATGGACTTGAGTTTAGATCGATGAAGTAAGTTATATCCATCCATTCTGTTTATCTCTAAAAGAGACAAGCAAGCAGGCAATCAGACAAAGCTAAAAAGATTGTTGCTCTTTGCTGCTTAGCATAGGATAAACTTAAGATGGGCTGTTTCAGGATGTCCTCCTCCACAGCCTGGATCCTAAATAGCAGCAGTTCTCAAGATGGTAATGATAACTGTTATACTGAGTGTTGTATTCTTCACCCAGCATGGAAAATAATGACTGAATTTAAGACAAGTATTGTAATAGTATGTGAGAAAATTAAGAGTCTTTAAGGATGGATACAGACAGGAAACCGTAAAACTGGGAGTTAGAAGGCTATTGTAATCTACGCCAATATTAGAAAAGTAAAAATGCATCAAAAGTAAAAAGTACAAGTGTTACAAACACTAGTGACACTGGTGAAGTCACAATGCTGGAAAACTTATAAAACCTAAAAGAAGAATTTTTTTGTCTTTCATCTCTCTAGTAATTTTTGAGAGAGAGTCTCTCAGTAAAACAGACTAGCCCTGAACGACAATGCCCTTGCCTCAATCTCTCTAGTCCTGAAGCTACATTAATGTATCACGATGATCTCCAGGGTCTGACAGACATCTGAAAATCTTACGTATCTTATTAATCCATTTAGAAAGGTAACCTTAGTCAAAGACCCATGGTACTCTTGCCTGGGGATGGAGAGCAATGCCTCAGCATTTCTGTTACATCTCTGTATCTCCAGGAACTAGTCTCCTTTGATCTTTCTAGCACCAGGGACAGAAGGAAAGTGGAGGTCATGAGGATCACAAAGCATGGCATCTGCTCCCTGGATTAGCCAGAGAGACTCTTCTGCTTTAATGGAACTCCCCCACAGCACAGCAGAGGGGATTAAAGATCTTACCTCCATGTACTCACCTGGACCTCTGTGGTGCAGACAGGCTCTGGAGCATCTCTGGGAAGGTGACACTTGTCAGGTCATATTTGTACTATCAGGATTTGTGGGCTCTTGGCTTCCATCAGGTATTGCAGACTTCAAGTTCATGTTGTCACGGTGTCGGGGGAAGGAAGGCCTCTGCAGAGCCCCGGTCCCTAACGTACAACTTTCTTTTTTTCCACAATTACTACATCTGTTTTGCTCAGAACCTATTTTAAGCTTACTTAGGGATTAATTATTTTGAGAGGAAGAATGTGAGTTGAGAAAATGAACAACTGACTATGTTTCTGTGTATGGGAGCTCCCTGCAGTTCCTGACTGTTTTTCATCCTCACAAAGTGCCAAGCTGTGACCTGGGCAGAATCTGCTTCTGACACATGGACAAGTCTCTTGCTGTTCTTTATCAAATCCCTCATTGGGCAGGAGTAGAATAAATGATTCTCAGCTCTAGGGATTCTGCTTAATATGAAAGTTCCAAACATGGACCAGGACGATTTAGAGTCCCTTGTTCTACCTGTGCCCATCTGTAGTGAAGAAACTAAAGATCACACAGGCATTTCCTGCCCGATTTGCAGACAGCTGTTTCGCTCCCCTCAGCAAGAGTTTCCTGCCATGTCTCCCTGGGAAGAGGACCTTGTGAGTGTGCTAAGTTTAGTAAGCTTCCCCTGGCTTGTGTGTCTCTTGCCACATCCAGAGGAAATAATTCACTCTGAAGGAAATAGCTATGCAGCAATGCCCCCATGATGCAGTCTGTTGGTGTGGGATATTTCCACATGAGGAGTGATGGCTGGATTTTGAATTTGAGCCTCACCTGGACTATCAAACCCACATAGCCCCCTTGGAGAAGAATTTATTCCCTGTACTTTCCTGTGTATTTTGTGACCATCATTCATGACTCATTGCGCATGGATTTTATTATTTATTCATTTATCCTTACAAGTTTCCTTAGCACTTTTGGAAGGACCACCAAGTAATGCCTAGAAGAGGCCACTGTACTCTGGAGAGTTTGCTACTTTCTCTGGCCACCTCCACTGGGCCCTGTAAACTGGACCCAGATGAGAGACATCTCCTGACTCTTCTTCCTCATTTTTCTCTTATGCACATTGTTCCTGGGGGAGCCAGGTCACATAATATACTGGCAACTATTGCAGATTCAATGATCTGGGGTACAAACTCTTTATGTAAACTAGCAGCATGTGTTTAAGAATCATTTTCTAAAGGTATTACTGTATATCCTTGTGTCTATTTTTCACTCAGTTCTCTGTGATAATATACATAGTTGTGTTTTGGATCCTGGACTGGATAAATTGGAAATAGAAAAAAGAAAGAGAGAGAGAGAGAGGGGAGGGAGGGAGGAAAGAAGGGAGAGAGAGAGAGAGAGAGAGAGAGAGAGAGAGAGAGAGAGAGAGAGGAATGATGGAGGAAGGAATGAAGAAGGAAGGAAGCAAGGAACAAAGAAGGCAAGAGTGTTTCTGTTTAAAAGGCTAAGAGGTCCCATAAATGATGCAGATTCCCACTGGTATGCAGGGATGATGTTCATAAATTGGAGATTGTGAAGAATAAGTGCATTTACACACCCTGGTCCAAAGGTCATGTGTGGTCACGTGTCCTCTCCCTCCCTGGCCTGGATGAAAGGAGCAGTGCCCAGCACTGTGGATCCAGTGCAGTGATGAAGAGGACTTTTCATTGACTGAGGAGGAGAGGTTTGGGGAGGGCAGTTAACATGATAGAAATGATTCACTTCAGTTTTAACCCATTATTCTGCCATGTTGTTCTAGTGAATGAAATTATGCTTTGTGACTGAGTGTAATACATGGAATACCTCTGTACTCCAGCACGTGGGAGGCAGACTCATTATGACTGCATTGTTGAAACCTGTCAGTTTCTACTAGTGAGACTTAGTGTTTTGTTGTTTTTATGTTTATTTGTTTTTAAGGAAAAAATAATAAGACAGCTGCATGTCCTTACCCACAAATAATAAAACTTAAAATCAACATCAATTTACAAGTAATGTAAGATCCATTTTTGTGGCAAGATGCATACGGATTTCTTTTTAAGTTTGTCCTCTCTTCCTGGTCCCCTTCTCTTTTACCCTCTCACTCACAGCCGTGTCTTTCATCTGCCCCCTCCACCATTTTAAAGCAGAGTCTCA
The DNA here is from genome assembly GCF_014885135.2 of Alexandromys fortis. Lineage (NCBI taxonomy): Eukaryota > Metazoa > Chordata > Mammalia > Rodentia > Cricetidae > Alexandromys > Alexandromys fortis. Next base: position 5,283 of record NW_026070050.1, read on the forward strand.
TTTTGAAGCCCAGGCTCTCCTGGAGTTCACTATATATGCTACGTAGGCCTTAAATCCATGGTAATTGTCCTGATCACCACCATACATGCTTGCACTGAGTGTCAGCCACCACACTTGGCCCCCCAGGCCTTGTAAATGAACCAAATGCCTTCCCCGCTGTTGCCGTTTGTCTCTATGAAATAAGGAGCACCCCCATCGGAGCACTTCCTGCTGCATTTCTAAAGCAAGTATGTTTGCGGGATCAGGTTTTAGAAAAGGAGATCCAGGGAAAATGAAGCAACAAACCCTAATCTTGATAAAAATTTGGCAAATGATTCCTGATCTATAATACCAGTAAAAACTCAGTCTGGAGACTTGGAAGATTTACAATTATATCCCTTCGGGAGCAGAAGAATGGAGAATGGGGTGTCTGTTTCACTCTGACTGTGAACTTTAGGTCTGCTCAGAGCTTCAGTTTACCATGATTCTGTTCTAAA
>NW_026070051.1:0-585 GCF_014885135.2 Alexandromys fortis
TTTTTTTTTTAAATTAATTTAAAAGTTAAACAATTTTATTAGTAAAGGAAACCAATGAAGGCCTACCATCCTTGTTGTCCTGGATGCTCAACTTCCAGTTCAAGGGGAGCCTGGAGAAGAGCTGGGCATACTCTGAGACAGAATGCAATGCCCTGGGATTCTTTTCCTTGTTTTTGTTTTTGTTTTTGGAGACAGGGCTTCTCTGTGCACCAGCCCTAGCTATTCTGGATTCTGGAACTCGCTCTGTAGACCAGGCTGCCCTCACACTCACAGAAACCCGCCTGCCTCTGCCTCCTGAGTGCTGGAATTAAAGGCATGCAGCACCACAGCCCAGCAAGATTCTTTTTTAAAATTGTTTATTTTTATGTGCATTGATGTTTTGCCTGTGTGTATGTCTAGGTGAGGGTCTCAGGCCACCTGGAACTGGAGTTACAGACAATTGTGAGCTGCCATGTGAGTACTGGGAATTGAACCCGGGTCCTCTGTAAGAACAGCCAGTGCTCTTAACCCCTGAGCCATCTCTCCAGCTCCCACCTGGCAAGACTCTTCTCTCTCTCTCTCTCTCTCTCTCTCTCTCTCTCTCTC
>NW_026070051.1:4569-5312 GCF_014885135.2 Alexandromys fortis
TTTTGGTTTTTCAAGACAGGGTTTCTCTGTGGCTTTGGAGCCTGTCCTGGAACTAGCTCTTGTAGACCAGGCTGGTCTCGAACTCACAGAGATCTGCCTGCCTCTGCCTCCCGAGTGCTGGGATTAAAGGCGTGCGCCACCACCACCCGGCCTGGTTTTCTTTTTTTTTTTTCCCCTCAATCTCCACATCTGTTCCTGCCTCCAGGTTCAGGCCCTTTTGAGAGTTCTTATCCTGTCTTTCTTCAGCGATGAACTACAATGTGGAAACATTGTTTTCTGGTCAGGGTATTTCATCCAAGCAATTGTTAACCCGAAGACGCCAAAGCTGGAGCTAGCTCTGAGGCTTGCTTGCCCAGCTAGAATCCAACCTTGAGTTCAAACCCAGGGTGGGCTGGTGGATGGGGAAACCCATGTGGTCTGTTTTGCCATAGGCGGAGGAGTACCGTGAAGCAATACATCACTACCCAATCGGACCTGAGGGAACTTGTTGCGCCCAGGGAGCCTGCGAGGCGGCCGCGCTCCTCAGTGCCCCAGCGCCCCTTGGTTTCCAGGAGAAAAGCGCATCTACAGCGCTCCTGTCCCTCCAGCGCGGCAGGCAGTGCACAGCCTCGACCCCACGCGGGAAGACTGTCCCAGACGCCAGGTGTGTAACTGCAGCAGAAACCCATGAGGGAACCGAGACAGCCATGTTTCTTCCGTTTTTTTTTTTTTTTTTTTTTTTTTTTTTTTTTTTTTTTTTTTTT
>NW_026070052.1:0-1088 GCF_014885135.2 Alexandromys fortis
TTTTTTAAAAACCAGCTTCCTGAGGAGGGAGGAGTAAAAACAAAAGAAAAATAAATGAATAAACAAAAAAGAAATAAATAAAAAAATTCTAAGCTATATAAGCAATTTAGTTTCATTCTAGAAATGGCATGGCACATTTCTACATCTGTAGATGTGTATGTCTCAGTCCACAAGGAGGTTAACAAAATAGATATCTAAAATTTGTTCCGGATTGCTGGTATTCCTGTGGATTTAAGTCTCTTGTTTGTGTTTCTTCTGTATTCTCTGGATTTTCTTCAACCAATGAATGAACATTTTAAATTACAAGCAATTTAAAACAATTTTTGTTTTCACAAGAATACTACTAAATATAACTACATTCGAATTTCTCTATGTAGCCATAGTCGTGTTTAGAAGTAAACAGAAATCCACTAAAGGTGGCCTTTACTCATTCATATTCTATTCTACTTTGCTTTCTTGACTAATAGTCAAGAAAAGTCCTCATTCCCTTCAGTAGCAGAAAAGAAACTCAAGAGTATAAATTCCTTAATCGCCAAAATCTCCAATTCTGTAAAAAGTCTTCAATTACCTTTGTTGCCTTGAACTGCTCACATCTGAAACATACATTTCGCCATGTACTCACTCATATTTGGTTTCTAGCCATAAATAAAGGACATTGAGCCTATATTTCGGGTTCTTAGAGAAGCTAAATAAGAAGGAGAACCCAAAGAAAAACATATAGGCATCCTCCTGAATATTAACCTTCATCAGGCGATGAAAGGAGACAGAGACTCACCTATAACATATTAATATGAATATTTAAAACACATTTTATTTTTTGATGCATATCAACACTATCAGAGGGGAGGGTTTTTTTTTTCAGAAACAGAAAGCAGAGATTGAACTAGCTACAAAAAGTGTTTTTTTTTGGGGGGGGGCGAAGCCTTTAGCAGAACAATATAAATCAGGCCTTGAAAATGTAAGATAGCATTTAGGGTCAGAGGAGACACCCCCATAGGTAAAGTGCTTAGGTAGGTATAAGGAAGTGAGTTTGAATCCCAACATCTACACAAAAAGTCAGGCATAATGATACATGAATGTCTTTGTTT
>NW_026070052.1:3349-4421 GCF_014885135.2 Alexandromys fortis
TGTGTGTGTGTGTGTGTGTGTGTGTGTGTGTGTGTGTGTGTGTGAGAGAGAGAGAGAGAGAGAGAGAGAGAGAGAGAGAGAGAGAGAGAGAGAGAACTACTCCTCTGAAGTCCCAAACTGGAAATGGGTCACAGTATATAATCTTATGAAACCTTAAAAAAAAAAGTATCCGTTACTGATGACTTGTGGACTAATAGAGAAAAATAGCCGTGTTAAAACAGTGGTGCGTGACAATTAGAATGGTCTGATTATCTTGTTTCATAGCTACAAGTACCCAAGATTTGAGTGATGTACCTAGAAAACTGTAAATTGTCACATGTGCCATGGATATATGAACCAAGGCTATGAACTCATTCACCTAACACTGCTAGACTGACCTCCACATGTATATTATGTATTGTGCATTGTGTGACATATACACAATAAAGTTATTTTTGAACAAAATTAAATATTAAAAGAATTAAAAAGGAATAAAGACATGATACAGAAGAATAAAAAGGGTAACAGTATAACACTCTAAACCTTTTGATGATTTAGAGAAATCCAAGTCAAACAAAAGGATCGATAATGCATTATTCAATGCATATAAAATTCTACAAGATTAAAAGAAACTATAAAAGATTAAAACTAATCTTTAATAACAGAGGCAAATGAGTAGTTGCTTGGGGAGAGCAAACTAGTGCGAAATCAGTGTTATTAAAAAAGTTACAAGGAGCCTCTTAGGAAGCTGAATGTCAATAATATCGAGTATAGTAATTATTTCAGCATGTAAACATATGCTATGTGTTTTGACTAAATTAATATTTCTTAGAGATGCATACACTGGCATCATACTGCAAAGATAAGCAATGAAATTATCACTACAAAAATCCTAAGGGAGCTGGTGAGATGGCTCAGTGAGTTAAAATAGCCTGATGACCGGATTTGTTCAGTCTCTGGGGACCACATCCTCATTCTCTGTCTCTCTCCCTATCTTCTGAATCATGATTAACAAAATCTCAGAGAGAGAAATTGGTATTCAACCTTAAGACCCAAAAAGCAAAACAGCCAGCCACTGGCTCTTACCTCTACG
>NW_026070053.1:0-5742 GCF_014885135.2 Alexandromys fortis
TTCCTGCTTCCTGGCATGCAGTTTTGTTGGGTGTGTGTGTGTGCATGGTGTGTACATGTCCAGATTTCAGGGGCACTGTCCACTTAGGGTTACAATTCCTGCTTCCTGGCATGCAGTTTTGTTGGGTGTGTGTGTGTGCATGGTGTGTACATGTCCAGATTTCAGGGGCACTGTCCACTTAGGGTTACAAGTACCTTTGCCTCTTTCCTCTCCAGCCACAGGTAGATGGGGCTTCCATTTGGTTTAGCACTCTGGAAGTTCTTGGATGGTCATATAGTTTAAACACTAAGCATTCTACTAAGTACACACTGGGATCTCATCTTGTCTTTATTTGTATTCCCTGTCTACTAGAAATATTTAATATATTTTTATTAAATAACTCTTCACTCAGATAAAGTCTCCTCCAGTTTTTCTACCTTATTCCTTTATTGTCAGTCATTTTCCACTTTCCTTGTGTGTTTTAGATACGCTCCCTGCTTGGCTATGGGTTTTAATTGTTTTCTCTCTTACGAAGTTCACCCCACTCACTCAAATAATGTCTTCTCATAAACACCATGCTTTGATTTAGTTCAATTTACATATTTTGTGTTTAAGTAAATTATTCTGTTTTATATTTTATATTTTAGTCTGTCACACCACATATATGATCACTTGTTGCCTGATGATGGAGACACGCTTGAAATTTTTTTTGTTAGTGATATCACTATTATGCAAACATCAAATAGTGTTCTTAAACCAAGATAGCTATGACATCATCAGGCAATACAATATTTTTTTAAATTTATTTATTCTTCTTTCACATATTACATCCCAACTAAAGTTTCTCCACCCTCCACTACTCCCTCTTCCCCACCTCCAGACCTCTCAGGTATATCAAACACAGCATACAAAGATACACTAAGACTGGGCACATAACCTCATATCCAGGCTGGAAGAGGCAATCTGGTAGAAGAAAAAAGGGTCCCAAAAGCAGGCAAAAGAGCTAGAGACAGGCGCCACTCCTACTGTTAGGAGTCCCACAAGAACAACAAGCTAACAGCCATGATAGACATGCAGAGAACCTAGCTCAGACCCATGTAGGCTCCGGGGTTGTCACTCCAGTCTCTGGGAGCCCTGCTTACTCTTCTGTGGGTAGTGTTCATATGGTATCCTTGATCCCTCTGGCTCCTACCACCCTTCCTCCTCAACCTCCCAGGGATTCCCCGAGCTTCACCTAATGTTGGGCTGTGGGTCTCTGCATCTACTCCCATCCATTGCTGGATGAAGTGTCTCTGGTAATGACTGGAGTAGGCTCCAGTTTTATGAGTACTGCCAAATAATCACCAGGGCTCATTTAATCTTTTATTTTGGCTAGTTGTGTTCCATCCTATCCTAGGTCTCTGGGCCATCCAGCCTCTGGTTCCTGGCCATCCAGGCAGTGTCAGGCACAGGTCTCAAGTTGGCTGCTCCCACAAGTTCTGAGCTACCATCACCCCAGTACATCTTGTAGGCAGGACAAATTGTACGGGAAAGGTTTTGTGGCTGGGTTGATGTCCTAGTCCCAACATGATTACAGAAGATGGCTGGTTCAAGCTCCAGAACCCCCTTTACTAGGAGTCTTCACTAGGGTCATCATCATAGATTCCAGGGAGTCTCTGTTGCACTAGGTTTCCACATTGCTCTCAAAAAGCCCTCCAAATTCTAGTCATCTCTGCTAGTATTCTCTACACCTTCCACCCCAACCTGATCCCATTCCCATCTCCCCAATCTACCCACAAAACCTATTTCCCTTTCCAAGGGAGATCCACGTATTCCACCTTGAGCCCTCCTTGTTACTTGGCCTCTCTAGGTCTTTGGATTGTAACATGATTATCCTTTACTTAACAGCTAATATCCACTTTTAAGGGAGTACATACCATGTTTGTCTTTCTGGTTTGGGTTACCTCACTCAGGATGATTTTTGCTTGCACATTTCATGATGTCATTGTTTTTAACAGCTGAATAATATTCCATTGTTTAAGTGTACCCCATTTTCTTTATCACTTTTATGGTTGAGGGACATCTAGGTTGTTCCTAGCTTCTGGCTATTATGAATAATAGTGCTATGAACATAGTTAAGCAAGTATCCTTGTGGTAGGATGGAGTGTCCTTTGGGTATATGATCAGGAATGGTATAGCTGGTTCTTGAGGAAGATTGATTTCATTTTTTCAAAGTGGCTATATAAGTTTGCACTCCCACCAGCAATGGAGGAGTGTTTCCCTTGCCAGATGAGATGTCATTTGTGTTTTTGACTTCAGTCATTCTGACAGGTGGAATCTCAGACTTGTTTTGATTTGCATTTCCTTGATGGCTAAGGATGTTGAACATTTCTTTAGGTGTTTCTCTGCCATTTGTCATTCTTCTATTGAGAATTCTGTTTAAGTTATACATCATTTTAAAATTAGATTGTTTTTTTAATGTCTAGTATCTTGAGTTCTTTATATATTTTGGAAATCAGCCCTCTGTCAGATGTGGGATTGGTGAAATCTTTTTCCATTCTGTAGGCTGCCATTTTGTTCTATTGACCTTGTCCTTTGCCTTACAGAAGCTTTTCAGTTTTATGAGGTTCCATTTATTAATTGTTGATCTTAGTGTCTTTACTACTGGTATTCTGTCCAGGAAGTTACCTCTTGTGTTAATGAGTTCAGGCTATTCCCTACTCACTCTTCTATCAGGTTCAATGTGTCTGGTTTTATGGAAAGGTCTTTGATCCACTTGGACTTGAGTTTTATGGACATCCGGTTAGACCTTAACCATTTGTTGAATATGCTGTTTTTACATTGTATATTTCTGGCTTCTTTATCAAAAATAAGTTGTTCATAGTTGTATGCGTTTAGGTCTGAGTCTTTTATTCAATTCTATTGATAAATCTGTTTTTATGTCAATACCGTGTGTTTTTTATTATTATAGTTCTGTAGCATAAATGGCTTGAAATCTGGGGTGGTTCTGCTACTGAATAGAAGTTATTTTATTGTTCAGGATAGTTGCTATCCTGTTTTTTTTCATATGGAATGTTGTCCTTCCAAGGTCTGTAAAGAATTGTGTTGGAATTTTGATGGGGATTGCATTGAATCTGTACATTGCTTTTGGTAAAATGGCCTTTTTTCTGCACTGATCCAACTCATCCATGAACATAGGAGATCTTTCCATATTTTGATATTCACTTGCTTGGTTAGAGTTACCCCGAGATGTTTTATATTATTTGCGGCTATTGTGAAGGGTGTTGTTTTCCTGCTCTGTCAGTCCTCTTGTCATTTGTATATTCGAGGGCCACTGACTTTTTGGGGGTGGTTAATTTGGTATCCAGTCACTTTGCTGAAGGTGTTTATCAACTGTAGGAGTTCCCTAGTAAAATATTTGAGATCATTTATATCATCTGCAAATAATGATAATTTGACTTTTTCCTTTCCAATATGTATATCCTTGATCTTCTTCAGTTGTCTTATTGCTCAAGCTAAAATTTTAAGTGCTATATTTAATACATATGGAGAGAGTGAACAGCCTTGTCTCTTTCCTGATTTTAGTGGAATTGTTTTGCTTTTCTCCCTATTTAATTTGATCTTGCCTATAGGCTTGCTGTAAATTGCCTTTATTATGTTTAGGTCTGTCCCTTCTACCCCTTATTTCTTCAAGACTATTATCATGAATGGGTATTGGATTTTGTGAAAGACTTTTTTTTTTAATACCTAATGAGATGATCATTTTTTTTGTCTTTCAGTTTGCTTATATGGTGGATCACATTGACAGATTTTCATATGTTGAACCATCCTTACATCTTTGGGATAAAGCCTACTTGATCATGGTGGATGATCTTTTTGATGTGTTTTTAGTATTTTAAGTATTTTATTGAACATTTTCGTGTCATTGTTCATGAGGGAAATTGAAGTGTAATTCTCTTTGTTGAATCTTTGTAGCTTGGGTATCAGGGTAATTGTGGCCTCATAAAATGAATTTGGCAATGTTCCTTCTGTTTATATTTTGACATTATTTCTTCGAAAGTCTGGTAGAAATTCTGTGCTAAAACTTCTGTCTCTGGGCTTTTTTTTGTGTGGGAGATTTTTTAATGACTTTGTTTATTTAAATAGTTTACCTGATTTTGACTTAACTTTGAAAGATGCTATCTATTAAGAACATTGTCCATTTCTTTTAGATTTTTAATTTTGTGGAGTACAGGCTTTTTGAGATATTATCTTATGATTCTCTGGATTTTCTTTCTTTTTTTTTCCTCTGGATTTTCTTGATTCTCTGGATTTTCTTGGTGTCTATTGTTATGTTTCCCTTTTTGTTTCTGACTTTATTAATTTGGATATAATCCTGTGTCTTTTACTTAGGTTGCATAAAGGTTTGTCTATCTTGATTTTCTCAAAGAACTCTTTGTTTCATTGATTCTTTGTATTGTTCTTTGTTTTTATTTAATTGATTTCAGCTTTGATTATTTCCTGCCATCTACTCCTCTTGGGTGTGCTTGCTTACTTTTGTTCTCAGAGCTTTCAGGTGTGCTGTTAAGTTGATAATATGACATGAACTTTTCTCTTCGTACTACTTTCATCGTGTCTCTTAGGTTTGGGTATGTTGAACATTTATTTTCATTGAATTCTAGAAAGCCTTTAATTTCTTTATTTCTGCCTTGAACCAGTGGTAATTCAGTAGAGAGTTGTTCAGTTTCCATGAGTTTGTAGACTTTCTGTTGTTAACAGCTTTAATCATGGTCTGATAGGATTCTGGGGGTTATTTCAATTATCCTGTATCTGTTACAGCCTTTGCTTTTTGATCAAGTATGTGATCAATTTGGGAGAAAGTTCCATGTTGTTCTGAGAAGAAGGTATATTCTTGGTATTTGGATGAAATTTCTGTAGACGTCTGTTAGGTTCATTTGAGTCATAACCTCAGTTAGTGCCATTATTTCTCTGTTTAGTTTTTGTTTGGATGACCTGTCCACTGGTGAGACTGGGGTATTGAAGTCTCCCACTATTAATGTATGAGGTTTAATGTGTGATTTAAATTTTAGTAATGTTTCTTTTACAAATGTGGGTGCCCTTGCATTTGGGGCACAGATATTTTTAATTAAAGATTGAAATATCATTTTGGTGGATTTTTTCTTTTGATGAGAATGAAGTGTTTTTCCCTGCCTTTTTTGATCAATTTTGGTTGGAAGTCTATTTTGTTAGACATTAGAATAGCTACACCAGCTTGCTTCTTAGGTCCATTTGCTTGGAAAATATTTTCCCAACCCTTTATTCTGAGGTAATGTCTTATCTTTGATGTTGCAGTCTGTTTCTTGTATGCAGCAGAAGGATGGATCCTGTTTTACATTCATTCTGTTAGTCTGTCTTTTTATTGAGGAATTGTGTCCATTGATAATTGAGATACTAATGATCATTGATTATCAATCCACATTATTTTGTTGTTATTGGTATTGTGTGTGTTTTGGTGGTGTAAGATTATTTCTTGTGGTTTCATGAATTAACCTTGGGTTGGAGTTTTCTTTCTAGTATCTTCTGCTGTGCTGGATTTGTAGATAGGTATTGTTTGAATTTGACTTTATCATGGAATATCTTGTTTTCTCCATCTATGGTGATTGAAAGTTTTGCTGGATATAGTAGTTTGGACTGACATCTGTGGTCTTTTATTTATATTTTTTTAAAATTTACTTATTTATTAAAGATTTCTGACTCTTCCCCGCCACCGCCTCCCATTTCCCTCCCCCTCCCCCAATCAAGTCC
>NW_026070054.1:0-1325 GCF_014885135.2 Alexandromys fortis
GCAGGCATACACACAGACAGAAAATTGTATACATAATAAATAAATAAATAAATAAATAAATAAATAAATAAATAAAAGCAATTTCAGTGGCTGGGCTATTTCATCAGACCCTTGGTTGGTTGGTTTGATTCAGGCAGGGTCTCACTGTGTATCCCAGGCTGGCCTGCAACTCATGGTCCTTCTGCTTTGGCCTCTCCAGTGCTGGGGTAACAGGCATTGCCACCACACATGAAAAATAACTTATTCTACCCCATTTTACTTAAAGTTCACAACCAACATTCTTTCTGATGGGAACCCATCATGGTTTAGCACTCTCCTGCATGAGAGGTGGAAACAAAGCCCTCCTTAAAGCCAAAAGAATAAGTAGTATCCACTCTTGTGAAATAAGTCAGATGTACTTGTAAAGAATCTCAAGGGAGTTTTCTCTTCCGGTAGCAGGCGCTTCAGGAGCCGCCGATTACCGTCCAGCCATGGCCAAGTCCAAGAACCACACCACACACAACCAGTCCCGGAAATGTCACAGAAACGGCATCAAGAAATCCCGGTCACAAAGATACGAATCTCTCGAGGGGGTTGACCCCAAGTTCCTGAAGAACATGCGCTTTGCCACGAAGCACAACAAGAAAGGCCTGAAGAAGATGTAGGCAAATAATGCAAAGGCCATGAGTGCACGTGTGGAGGCCATCAAGGCCCTGGTGAAGCCCCAGGTGGTGAAGCCCAAGGTGCCAAAGGGCCCCACCCGCAAACTCACCCATCTGGCTTTAATTGCTCACCCCAAGCTTGGGAAGTGGATTAGAAGCTACACACGGGTCGTAAGCTCCAAAAAACAAAGCCCAAGGTTCAAGCCAAGGCAGAGGCCTCAGCTGCAGCTTAGGCTCCCAAAGGTGCCCAGGCCCCTGTGAAGGCACCATAAAAAAGGTCGCAGTCTGCCAATGTGAAGACAGATGGCCTGGTATGAACACCTACACAGTATTTGCAGATGTTCAGGACCTTATGCTGTTTTTACAAATAAACTTGAGGCAAGTTCTGTTTAAAAAAAAAAAAAAAAAAAGAATCTCAAGGGAGCTGGGCAGTGGTGGCGCATGCTTTTAATCCCAGCACTTGGGAGGCAGAGGCAGGCAGATCTTTGTGAGTTCGAAGCCAGTCTGGTCTACAGAGTGAGTTCCATGACTGGCTCCATAAGGTACTGAGAAACCCTGACTCGAAAAAAAAAATTCTGTACACTTGGGACTGAGTTAATTGTTATCTGAATACTTTTGTAAGACCCTCACCCCTTACTCTCAAAGGAATTTCCTGGCAGAGTGTTTTAAAATCAAAACCCCCAG
>NW_026070054.1:4553-5453 GCF_014885135.2 Alexandromys fortis
AATAATAATAATAATAATAATAATAGTAGTAGTAGTAGTAGTAATAGTATACATTTTTTAGAAAAATAAAATCTGAGGGTGGCTCAGCAGTTAAGTTGCTCTTCTAGAAGACCTTGGTTTGGTTCCCACTACCCATACGGCAGCTCACAACCGTCTAGAACTCCAGGCTCAGGGATCCACTGCCCTTTTCTGGCTCCCTCAGGCACCAAGCATGCACAGGTAAAACACTCATTACATTAACTGTTTTTTAAAAAGAGAAAAACTGGAGCTAGAAATGAGGACAGGGCCTACCACACTCAGCATGACAGGCTGGGTTTGTCGTAGTTCCTGTAGTCAGACGTCTGTGAACAGCCAGCTCGCACAAAATGATATGGAGATTTCTTATTAACCGTGAAAGCTTGGCCTTAACTTAGGTCTGTTCCCAACTAGCTCTTATAACGTAAATTAACCTGTTTATTTTAGTCTACATTCCATCGTGTGGCTCGTTACCTCATCTCTTCATACTGCCCATGCTACTTCCTAGGTGCCTGGCTGGCAACTCCACCTTTTTGTTCCCAGAGTTCTCTCTCCGCCTGGAAGACCTGCCCATACCTCCCGCCTAGCTATTGGCCATTCAACTTTTTATTACACCAATCACAGCAGTTCATCTTCACACAGTGTGCATGTTTCCTACAACATACCTTGGAAGAAACATACCTTCACAGTGTACGAAAAGTTTAGCTGGGCTGGAGAGATGGCTCAGAGGTTAAGAGCATTACCTGCTCTTCCAAAGGTCCTGAGTTCAATTCCCAGCCACCACGTGGTAGCTCACAACCATCTGTAATGAGGTCTGGTGCCCTCTTCTGGCCTGCAGACATACATACAGACAGAATATTGTATGCATAATAAATAAATAAATAA
>NW_026070055.1:0-5682 GCF_014885135.2 Alexandromys fortis
CTCTGGGCGTCTCTATTCAATGCCCCCTCCCCTCTGGAACTCCAGTGGAACGGGTGTCTCTATTCTGTCACTTGTGACTCGACACCCACAGGAGGTGCTAGAAATTAGAAACTCCTCCACGAGGATGCTCAGATTTCAGCATTGGTGCTTTCTCGGTGATTCTGTCTACACACTTCAGCCTTCATGCCCGTGATACGCTATCTGTAAGAAACACTTTTTGGGAGAACCTAGGTAACACAGGAAACCCAAGATATAGGGCAGTTTGAAAATGTCATTTCAATCTTAAAACTCCAGGTTGAGGCCTAAGATTGACGATTTAGAAGACAAAACCTGGTCAGGTGGTGTGGGTGGCTGCCGCACCTCACACCTTTAGTCCCAACACTTGGGACCCAGAGACAGGAGGATCTCTGAGTTTGAGGCCAGCCTGGTCTGGTCTACAGAGTGAGTCCCAGGACGTCAGGAGCCACACAGAGAAAGTCTGTCTCAACAGCCCTTGCCCACAAAGGGAGGCAAAGCCGGCCATCTTCGGAACAGGAAAGAGAACCATGGGCCACCACCTACTCTCTGCCTTTGGATCCTTGCTTGCACTTCAAAGTCCCTGCCCCTTTCTGGGTCTTGCTTTCCTCATTTGACCATGTGGGTGTTCTTTAAGCTCCTGTGTTCTGGGATGTTTCCTCCAGGCTCAGCTTCCAGACTTCCATTTCCTTTGTGACAAAGGGGACAATCTTTTGGAGAGTCTCCCATTAAAGAGAGAAATCCGCTCCCCACTAGTCAATCCTAAGAAGAGCGGAGCAAGGCCGTGGAGGTGGTACCTCTCCTCAACATGTCCTCCTGGCCTGAGTGCTCTCCCTACCAACCTGTTCCCTGGTGCTCGGATTTAAGTTTATGTAAACTGAACCGTATGATAGACCTTAACCTCTCTCTTTTCTTTTTAACTCCTGTATGTTTTTAGGATTCGTGGTGCTGTGCATAATCTAAAAATTATCCTCACCAGCTAAATAACATTCAATGGTGTTTATACCCCTGCCTTTTCGGCAGTGCACTGTACATCAGTCAACATTGACATCCTGTTCCAACAGCTCAGGGTTATTATACACACACCCAGACATGGCCCTAGAGGGCATAGGACATGCATATACATATATGCATACACATGTGCCCTATTTAAACAACAGCTGCCAGGGTGGTGTCTAGAAAAACATCAGCCCACACTTCTGTGGACTTTTCCACTTCCCACCTGCAGGTGACGTCATCATCTGGCTGTCTGGTTTCTGCCAGTCTACCAGGTACAGAAGGGCTGTTTCTGCCCTCTCTGTTTCTCTGGAAATCAACGAGCTTGAGCAGGTTTTCCAAACACGTTGCATTGCTTTTTCCATAAATATCTTGTTCTGGTGATTTCTCCTTTTTATATTTTTTTAAATATTTATTTATTTATTATGCATACAACATTCTGTCTGTGTGTATGCCTGCAGGCCAAAAGAGGGCACCAGACCTCATTAAAGATGGTTGTGAGCCACCATGTGGTTGCTGGGAATTGAACTCAGGAACTTTGGAAGAGCAAACAATGCTCTTAACCGCTGAGCCATCTCTCCAGCCCTCCTTTTTATATTTTTTTTTTATCGAGGTTACTGTTTCCTTGCAAGAGCTTCTTAGGTATCCCAGATATTAGCACTTTGTCAGCCTTAAACATTGCAAATAACTTCTCCTGTCCCATCAGCTTTCTGTTGACTTATCTGGGATCCGTGTCACCAACCAGAAATCCACAGTTCCCGTTTAACTGAATTTACCAATGCTTTTGCTTATGGCTTTTCCACCACTCACACAAAACTATTCTAAACTTTCTTTTTATTTATTTGTTTGTTTGTTTGTTTATTTTCGCACATCCCAGGCTAGACAGGAACTCACTATGTAGCCAAGACTGGCCTTGAATGCCTGCTTCCAGACCGCACCAGCACGCCTGGCTGCCCTGTGTCCCGTTACATTGTATTTCACCTTTCACTTCAGCCTGATCCACTCAGCACAGGAAGGTGATCCAGTGTCCCTCTCTGTGGCAACAGTGAGTTTCCCCTAGACACTGGCTCCAGTTTTGGCTGGCATTGTGGAGTTCCTAATTGCCAGGTGCTGCCCTGCAACCATGTTTCTCTTCTGTTGGCCCAGGGGTCTCTGACATTGACACAATTATATTTAAAATATCTTTATTTTAACATTTAAAGCTCATTTTTATATTCATGAACTTTACTATTTTTCTTTTTCATCATTTTATGAATATACATTAATTAGTCATAATGGGTTGCATCGTGACATTTTTATGCATGTATGCATTGATATTATAGTCGCCATCATTGCTCTCTCTTGTCCCCCCTCCCACTCTGGCTGATCCTCTCCCTCATCAAGCAACCAGGAACTTCTAAGTCCTCAGAGCAGGGTAGGGCCTTGAGAGCTCCTGCCCCTGTGACAGACTGTGGGTTCAATCACGAGGAAATCTTGTATAGGTAACACAGCTGCCGCAAATTCATGCGCGCAACAGCCACGTCATGCCAACAGTCCGCATTCCCCCGTTCCGTCTCTCCTCTGGCTCACATGCACCTTCTGCTCCCTCTCCTGGGATGTTCCTGGAATGAAGTCACTGAACCGGCTAACCTAGATTTGGGCTCTACTCTTCCTGCTAGGGGGTCTGGATTTATCCTGGTCTTTCACTGGGGTGTTCCTGGAGTGTCAGGGATGATACAGATGTCCCACATTCGGCTAAGGATCAACCATCATCTGTTCGTTCTCAGTGCTCTCACCATAACTGAGTGTCTGAAGCTTCTCTGACCAAGGCTGGCAGCGGCACCCGTCTACGGACACAGCATGTTATCTTGGAGGCAGTCTGACGGGCACATCATGTTCATCTAACATCACAGCAGCAGCAGCTTCTCTGGGCCTATGACCCTGCTAGTCTCCAGGGCCACGCATGTGCGGACAAGCCCTCAGGCAGAAGTGCCTAATGGCCCTGGGGATGTCAAAGGGCCCTGCATGACCCACGTGCGATGTGGTTGCATCATCCATGTATGATTCAGCTAAGCCCTTGCGCGCATGCGTGAGCCCCATTATCTGTGTATGACTAGCCACATCATTCCCTGTGCACATGCGCAAGGCGGCCTTTAAAAGCTGGAGGCTTTAAAGCCCCCCTCCCCCAGCACACTGACCTCACCAGGCCTGTACACCCCTCCCTAATAAACTCCTAAGCTGGTTTGTTGCGTGTTTCGTGTTTCCTTCTCACTCGCACTAGGTAATTTCACCAGGTCCTTATCCATGGTAGACAAGTACTCTATGGCCGAGCTTCATCTCCAGCCCAGACGTATATCCATTCCAGCCTTCTTCCTCAGCATCTCCAGGAGATATATAAGGTGAGTGCATATATATCTTTATATGTGTACACACACACACATATAAAGAGACAGAACACTTTCTTACTATGCTGCCCAGGCTGGCCTTGAATTCCTGTTTCTCAAGTGCTGAGATTACGAGTGTGCACCCCCATGCTGGGCTCTCACTAAGTTGTATGGAGCTGCTATTGCTATGCCCAGATCACGGAGTCTCCCAAACCAACAAGGAGACCGAATCCCATATGTAAAAGCTAAGAGCCTTAATTCTACACAAGTTTGCAAACTTGGACTCCCCATATGTCCAAAGTATTGGAATAACTGAAGAGCCCCGAACTCAGTTAGGCTTGGGTTTTTATAGTAACAAAGGTGGGGGTGAGGGATTTCTAAGATTCAGGACCCCTGATTGGCTGACATTTGTCTAGGGTGTCCTGGTGAAAAGCGATGGGTGTGTGCTGGCAGGTGATCCTGTCTACAACAGTTGGAACGTTAGGAATGTCCTTTGGATGCTCTGTTCTGGGTGGTGCCCAGGTGGTCTCAGTCTGTGGTCTTCCCTGGAACCAGGTCTGCCTCAGGGTAAGCTACTGAGACTCAGGCCCTGCTGAGCTTCCATGGCTGGGTCCTCCACTAGCACTGTCTGCAGAAACACGGATGGGATCTTATGTCCTAGAACTGCTTGTTGACCTGTTTGCTTTTGAGTTAAGTCATTGTGAAAAAAGTTTCCCCCATATTCCAAGTGTACACATCTCTTCCTTTGGTTACAGCATTGACCAGGCCCAGGTTCTCTGAATTAACATTATTGTTGATTGTTCTGGTTTGCATTTCTCTTGATGTGATTAATCACCATGACCTAAACTGACCTGGAGGAAGAAAGGGTCTATTTAGCTTAGCTTACGGGTTATAGTCCCTTATCAAGAGAAGCTTTGGTGGCTTGAAAGAGAATAGTTCAAGTGTTCGGAAGTTTGGCTACTAGTTGGTGGAACTGTTTGGGGTGAATTAGGGGTGTGCCCTTGTTGAAGGAGGTGTGTGACTGAGGGTGGGTTTTGAGGTTTCGAAAGTCCACACCATTGCCAGTTAGCACACTCTCTCTCTCTTTGTCTCTCTCTCTGTCTCTCTCTCTCCCCCCCTGCTTATGGATCAGATGTAAGCTCTCAGATATTGCTCTAGCGCCATGCCTGCCCTCCCCAGCACTCTCTGCCACGATGGCCATCTGAAACTGTAAGCCCCATCCAACACTTTCTTCTATAAGCTGCCTTGATCATGGTCTTTTAGCACAGCAATAGAAAAGGAGCTAAGATAGGAGCCAAGGCAAGTGCTCGAGACAGGAGCTTTGTGAGAGCAGAAGCTGTGAGGAGAGCAGAAGCTGTGCTCTTAAACCGCACACGCCTGCTTCCTGTGGTGCTCAGTCAGCCTTCTTGGCCATCCCAGGACCACCACCCAGGAGTCAGTAATGGAGACTGCCCCACAGGCCAGAGTGACAGAGGAAGACCTCGGTTTGGGGTCCCTCTTCCCAGATGTTTTTCAGGTTGACAGCCAAGGTCAGCCAGAGCCATGAGAGGCCTGAGAATGCACAGACACTGAAAATGACTCAGATGTTGACTGAAGACTTTTAAAATATTTTCCAAGTCTGCCTCCAATCTACTCTCCCAGGTGAAGTCACCTCAATCACAGCTAGGCATCCTCTCTTTTCCTGTACTGACTGAAGTCATCACGGGTTCCTCAATGAGTCCTCCTGAGATGGAGAATTACACTTCTGGGTTTCCTAGAGTGAAGACACCCTCTCGTCCCCTGGGGAAATCCTTCTCTCTGATTACGGTACATTTTAAACTATTCCATGGCGTCTACACTTTCTATAGAAGTCTGGCAGCTCATAGGCAAAACTGAGGCGGCACCGTTCTTCATCTTTCTCCCGTTTCGTATCTGTTGTCTGGAGTTAGGACTACCTCATTTGGAAACCCAAAGCAGGACAGTTTTCCAAATGACTGGCACCTTTGAGAGAATGGTTCTTATGAATTGGAAGCTAATCATTCTTTTAAAGATTAGTGAACGCATCTATAAAGCTAACTGGATAGGGGGACGTCGCTGCTTTTTTCCAGTTTCATAATGTGCAATGTGTTGTGGTCATATTTAGCCCTTTCCTCCCCCTCCCCCTCCTGACTCCTTTATCTTCCCGGACAGTCCTCTTCTCACTTTGGTGTGTGTGTGTGTGTGTGTGTGTGTGTGAGAGAGAGAGAGAGAGAGAGAGAGAGACAGACAGACAGACAGACAGACAGACAGACAGAGACAGAGAGAGAGGCAGAGACAGAGAGAGCCTCAC
>NW_026070056.1:0-5726 GCF_014885135.2 Alexandromys fortis
CCCCTCCCCTCTGGAACTCCAGTGGAAACGGAGCCCCCTCCTCTCTGGGCGTCTCTATTCAATGCCCCCTCCCCTCTGGAACTCCAGTGGAACGGGTGTCTCTATTCTGTCACTTGTGACTCGACACCCACAGGAGGTGCTAGAAATTAGAAACTCCTCCACGAGGATGCTCAGATTTCAGCATTGGTGCTTTCTCGGTGATTCTGTCTACACACTTCAGCCTTCATGCCCGTGATACGCTATCTGTAAGAAACACTTTTTGGGAGAACCTAGGTAACACAGGAAACCCAAGATATAGGGCAGTTTGAAAATGTCATTTCAATCTTAAAACTCCAGGTTGAGGCCTAAGATTGACGATTTAGAAGACAAAACCTGGTCAGGTGGTGTGGGTGGCTGCCGCACCTCACACCTTTAGTCCCAACACTTGGGACCCAGAGACAGGAGGATCTCTGAGTTTGAGGCCAGCCTGGTCTGGTCTACAGAGTGAGTCCCAGGACGTCAGGAGCCACACAGAGAAAGTCTGTCTCAACAGCCCTTGCCCACAAAGGGAGGCAAAGCCGGCCATCTTCGGAACAGGAAAGAGAACCATGGGCCACCACCTACTCTCTGCCTTTGGATCCTTGCTTGCACTTCAAAGTCCCTGCCCCTTTCTGGGTCTTGCTTTCCTCATTTGACCATGTGGGTGTTCTTTAAGCTCCTGTGTTCTGGGATGTTTCCTCCAGGCTCAGCTTCCAGACTTCCATTTCCTTTGTGACAAAGGGGACAATCTTTTGGAGAGTCTCCCATTAAAGAGAGAAATCCGCTCCCCACTAGTCAATCCTAAGAAGAGCGGAGCAAGGCCGTGGAGGTGGTACCTCTCCTCAACATGTCCTCCTGGCCTGAGTGCTCTCCCTACCAACCTGTTCCCTGGTGCTCGGATTTAAGTTTATGTAAACTGAACCGTATGATAGACCTTAACCTCTCTCTTTTCTTTTTAACTCCTGTATGTTTTTAGGATTCGTGGTGCTGTGCATAATCTAAAAATTATCCTCACCAGCTAAATAACATTCAATGGTGTTTATACCCCTGCCTTTTCGGCAGTGCACTGTACATCAGTCAACATTGACATCCTGTTCCAACAGCTCAGGGTTATTATACACACACCCAGACATGGCCCTAGAGGGCATAGGACATGCATATACATATATGCATACACATGTGCCCTATTTAAACAACAGCTGCCAGGGTGGTGTCTAGAAAAACATCAGCCCACACTTCTGTGGACTTTTCCACTTCCCACCTGCAGGTGACGTCATCATCTGGCTGTCTGGTTTCTGCCAGTCTACCAGGTACAGAAGGGCTGTTTCTGCCCTCTCTGTTTCTCTGGAAATCAACGAGCTTGAGCAGGTTTTCCAAACACGTTGCATTGCTTTTTCCATAAATATCTTGTTCTGGTGATTTCTCCTTTTTATATTTTTTTAAATATTTATTTATTTATTATGCATACAACATTCTGTCTGTGTGTATGCCTGCAGGCCAAAAGAGGGCACCAGACCTCATTAAAGATGGTTGTGAGCCACCATGTGGTTGCTGGGAATTGAACTCAGGAACTTTGGAAGAGCAAACAATGCTCTTAACCGCTGAGCCATCTCTCCAGCCCTCCTTTTTATATTTTTTTTTTATCGAGGTTACTGTTTCCTTGCAAGAGCTTCTTAGGTATCCCAGATATTAGCACTTTGTCAGCCTTAAACATTGCAAATAACTTCTCCTGTCCCATCAGCTTTCTGTTGACTTATCTGGGATCCGTGTCACCAACCAGAAATCCACAGTTCCCGTTTAACTGAATTTACCAATGCTTTTGCTTATGGCTTTTCCACCACTCACACAAAACTATTCTAAACTTTCTTTTTATTTATTTGTTTGTTTGTTTGTTTATTTTCGCACATCCCAGGCTAGACAGGAACTCACTATGTAGCCAAGACTGGCCTTGAATGCCTGCTTCCAGACCGCACCAGCACGCCTGGCTGCCCTGTGTCCCGTTACATTGTATTTCACCTTTCACTTCAGCCTGATCCACTCAGCACAGGAAGGTGATCCAGTGTCCCTCTCTGTGGCAACAGTGAGTTTCCCCTAGACACTGGCTCCAGTTTTGGCTGGCATTGTGGAGTTCCTAATTGCCAGGTGCTGCCCTGCAACCATGTTTCTCTTCTGTTGGCCCAGGGGTCTCTGACATTGACACAATTATATTTAAAATATCTTTATTTTAACATTTAAAGCTCATTTTTATATTCATGAACTTTACTATTTTTCTTTTTCATCATTTTATGAATATACATTAATTAGTCATAATGGGTTGCATCGTGACATTTTTATGCATGTATGCATTGATATTATAGTCGCCATCATTGCTCTCTCTTGTCCCCCCTCCCACTCTGGCTGATCCTCTCCCTCATCAAGCAACCAGGAACTTCTAAGTCCTCAGAGCAGGGTAGGGCCTTGAGAGCTCCTGCCCCTGTGACAGACTGTGGGTTCAATCACGAGGAAATCTTGTATAGGTAACACAGCTGCCGCAAATTCATGCGCGCAACAGCCACGTCATGCCAACAGTCCGCATTCCCCCGTTCCGTCTCTCCTCTGGCTCACATGCACCTTCTGCTCCCTCTCCTGGGATGTTCCTGGAATGAAGTCACTGAACCGGCTAACCTAGATTTGGGCTCTACTCTTCCTGCTAGGGGGTCTGGATTTATCCTGGTCTTTCACTGGGGTGTTCCTGGAGTGTCAGGGATGATACAGATGTCCCACATTCGGCTAAGGATCAACCATCATCTGTTCGTTCTCAGTGCTCTCACCATAACTGAGTGTCTGAAGCTTCTCTGACCAAGGCTGGCAGCGGCACCCGTCTACGGACACAGCATGTTATCTTGGAGGCAGTCTGACGGGCACATCATGTTCATCTAACATCACAGCAGCAGCAGCTTCTCTGGGCCTATGACCCTGCTAGTCTCCAGGGCCACGCATGTGCGGACAAGCCCTCAGGCAGAAGTGCCTAATGGCCCTGGGGATGTCAAAGGGCCCTGCATGACCCACGTGCGATGTGGTTGCATCATCCATGTATGATTCAGCTAAGCCCTTGCGCGCATGCGTGAGCCCCATTATCTGTGTATGACTAGCCACATCATTCCCTGTGCACATGCGCAAGGCGGCCTTTAAAAGCTGGAGGCTTTAAAGCCCCCCTCCCCCAGCACACTGACCTCACCAGGCCTGTACACCCCTCCCTAATAAACTCCTAAGCTGGTTTGTTGCGTGTTTCGTGTTTCCTTCTCACTCGCACTAGGTAATTTCACCAGGTCCTTATCCATGGTAGACAAGTACTCTATGGCCGAGCTTCATCTCCAGCCCAGACGTATATCCATTCCAGCCTTCTTCCTCAGCATCTCCAGGAGATATATAAGGTGAGTGCATATATATCTTTATATGTGTACACACACACACATATAAAGAGACAGAACACTTTCTTACTATGCTGCCCAGGCTGGCCTTGAATTCCTGTTTCTCAAGTGCTGAGATTACGAGTGTGCACCCCCATGCTGGGCTCTCACTAAGTTGTATGGAGCTGCTATTGCTATGCCCAGATCACGGAGTCTCCCAAACCAACAAGGAGACCGAATCCCATATGTAAAAGCTAAGAGCCTTAATTCTACACAAGTTTGCAAACTTGGACTCCCCATATGTCCAAAGTATTGGAATAACTGAAGAGCCCCGAACTCAGTTAGGCTTGGGTTTTTATAGTAACAAAGGTGGGGGTGAGGGATTTCTAAGATTCAGGACCCCTGATTGGCTGACATTTGTCTAGGGTGTCCTGGTGAAAAGCGATGGGTGTGTGCTGGCAGGTGATCCTGTCTACAACAGTTGGAACGTTAGGAATGTCCTTTGGATGCTCTGTTCTGGGTGGTGCCCAGGTGGTCTCAGTCTGTGGTCTTCCCTGGAACCAGGTCTGCCTCAGGGTAAGCTACTGAGACTCAGGCCCTGCTGAGCTTCCATGGCTGGGTCCTCCACTAGCACTGTCTGCAGAAACACGGATGGGATCTTATGTCCTAGAACTGCTTGTTGACCTGTTTGCTTTTGAGTTAAGTCATTGTGAAAAAAGTTTCCCCCATATTCCAAGTGTACACATCTCTTCCTTTGGTTACAGCATTGACCAGGCCCAGGTTCTCTGAATTAACATTATTGTTGATTGTTCTGGTTTGCATTTCTCTTGATGTGATTAATCACCATGACCTAAACTGACCTGGAGGAAGAAAGGGTCTATTTAGCTTAGCTTACGGGTTATAGTCCCTTATCAAGAGAAGCTTTGGTGGCTTGAAAGAGAATAGTTCAAGTGTTCGGAAGTTTGGCTACTAGTTGGTGGAACTGTTTGGGGTGAATTAGGGGTGTGCCCTTGTTGAAGGAGGTGTGTGACTGAGGGTGGGTTTTGAGGTTTCGAAAGTCCACACCATTGCCAGTTAGCACACTCTCTCTCTCTTTGTCTCTCTCTCTGTCTCTCTCTCTCCCCCCCTGCTTATGGATCAGATGTAAGCTCTCAGATATTGCTCTAGCGCCATGCCTGCCCTCCCCAGCACTCTCTGCCACGATGGCCATCTGAAACTGTAAGCCCCATCCAACACTTTCTTCTATAAGCTGCCTTGATCATGGTCTTTTAGCACAGCAATAGAAAAGGAGCTAAGATAGGAGCCAAGGCAAGTGCTCGAGACAGGAGCTTTGTGAGAGCAGAAGCTGTGAGGAGAGCAGAAGCTGTGCTCTTAAACCGCACACGCCTGCTTCCTGTGGTGCTCAGTCAGCCTTCTTGGCCATCCCAGGACCACCACCCAGGAGTCAGTAATGGAGACTGCCCCACAGGCCAGAGTGACAGAGGAAGACCTCGGTTTGGGGTCCCTCTTCCCAGATGTTTTTCAGGTTGACAGCCAAGGTCAGCCAGAGCCATGAGAGGCCTGAGAATGCACAGACACTGAAAATGACTCAGATGTTGACTGAAGACTTTTAAAATATTTTCCAAGTCTGCCTCCAATCTACTCTCCCAGGTGAAGTCACCTCAATCACAGCTAGGCATCCTCTCTTTTCCTGTACTGACTGAAGTCATCACGGGTTCCTCAATGAGTCCTCCTGAGATGGAGAATTACACTTCTGGGTTTCCTAGAGTGAAGACACCCTCTCGTCCCCTGGGGAAATCCTTCTCTCTGATTACGGTACATTTTAAACTATTCCATGGCGTCTACACTTTCTATAGAAGTCTGGCAGCTCATAGGCAAAACTGAGGCGGCACCGTTCTTCATCTTTCTCCCGTTTCGTATCTGTTGTCTGGAGTTAGGACTACCTCATTTGGAAACCCAAAGCAGGACAGTTTTCCAAATGACTGGCACCTTTGAGAGAATGGTTCTTATGAATTGGAAGCTAATCATTCTTTTAAAGATTAGTGAACGCATCTATAAAGCTAACTGGATAGGGGGACGTCGCTGCTTTTTTCCAGTTTCATAATGTGCAATGTGTTGTGGTCATATTTAGCCCTTTCCTCCCCCTCCCCCTCCTGACTCCTTTATCTTCCCGGACAGTCCTCTTCTCACTTTGGTGTGTGTGTGTGTGTGTGTGTGTGTGTGAGAGAGAGAGAGAGAGAGAGAGAGAGAGACAGACAGACAGACAGACAGACAGACAGACAGAGACAGAGAGAGAGGCAGAGACAGAGAGAGCCTCAC
>NW_026070057.1:0-5723 GCF_014885135.2 Alexandromys fortis
AAAACAAAAAACAAAAAAAAAAAACCACCAAAACAGGACCAGATGGTTTCAGCGCAGAATTCTACAAGATTTTCAAAGAAGAACTAATACCAATACTCTTCAAATTGTTCTACACAACAGAAACAGAAGGAACATTGCCAAATTCTTTTTATGAGGCTAAAATTACCCTGATACCCAAACCACAGAAAAACATTACTAAGAAAGAGAATTACAGACCAATCTCACTTATAAACATTGATGTAAAAATACAAAATAAAATACTGGCAAATCGAATCCAAGAACATATCAGAACCATCACCCACCATGATCAAATCGGCTTCATCCCAGAGATTCAGGGATGGTTCAACACACAAAAATCTGTCAATGTAATCCACCATATAAACAAACTGAAAAATAAAAACCACATGTTTATCTCATTAGATGCTGAAAAAGCTTTCAACAAAATACAACATCCCTTCATGATAAAGGTCTTGGAGAGAGCAGGGATACAAGGGACATACCTAAACATAATTAAGGAAATATACAGCAAACCAACAGCCAACATCAAACTAAATGGAGAGAAACTCCCAGCAATCCCACTGAAATCAAGAACAAGACAAGGTTGTCCACTTTCTCAATATCTATTCAATATAGTCCTTGGAGTCCTAGCTAGAGCAATAAGACACCAAAAAGGGATTAAGAAGAAACAAAACAGAAAAAAAGAAGCCAAACTCTCACTATTTGCTGATATGATAGTTTATGATAAATGAGCCCAAAAATTCTACCAGGGAACTTCTACAACTCATAAACACCTTCAGTAATGTAGCAGGATACAAGATTAACTCAAAAAAATCAGCAGCCCTCCTTTACACAGATGATAAATGGGCTAAGAAATAAATCAGAGAAATATCACTCTTCACAATTGCCACAAATAGCATAAAATATCTTGGAGTAACTCTAACCAAACAAGTTGAAGACTTCTATGAAAAGAACTTTAAATCTTTGAAGAAAGAAATTGAAGAAGACACCAGAAAGTGGAAAGACCACCCATGTTCTTGTGTAGGTAGAATTAATATGATAAAATGTCAATCTTACCAAAAGCAATCTACAGATTCAATGCAATGCCCATCAAAATCCCAGCAAAATTCTTCACAGACCTCAAAAGAACAGTACTCAACTTCACATGGAAAAGCAAAATACTCAGGATAACTAAAACAATCCTGTACAATAAAAAACTTCTGGAGGCATCACAATCCCTAACTTCAAACTCTACTTCCTAAATATAACCCCAGTATCACAGACATTGAGAGAAACAATTAATAAATTGGACCTCCTGAAACTGAAAAGCTTCAATGACACAGTCAACAAGACAAAACAGCAGTTTACAGAATGGGAAAAGATCCTCTCCAACCCCACATCAAACAGAGGTCTGATCTCCAAAATATACAAAGAACTCAAGAAATTGATCATCAAAAGAACAAATAATCCAATAAAAAAATGTATGGACCTAAACAGAGAACTTTTAACAGAGGAATCTAAAATGGCTGAAAGACACTTAAGGAAATGTTTAACATCCCTAGTCATCAGAGAAATGCAAATGAAAACAACCCTGAGATTCCATCTTACACCTGTAAAAATGGCCAAGATCAAAAACACTGATGACAACTCATGCTGGAGAGGTTGTAGGATAAAGAGAACACTCCTCCATTGTTGGTGAGAGTACAAGCTGGTAGAGCCCTTTGGCTATTAGTATTTCAATTTCTCAGAAAATTAGGAAACAACCTTCCTCAAGACCCAGCAATACCACTTTTGAGTATATATCCAAAGGATGCTCAATCGTGCCACAAGGACATGTGCTCAACTATGTTCATAGCAGCTTTGTTAGTCATAGCCGGAACCTGGAAACTACCTAAATGCCCCTTGACTAAAGAGTGAATAAGGAAAATGTGGTACATTTATACAATGGAGTACTACACAGCAGAAAAAAATAACGACATTTTGAAATTTCCGGGCAAATGGATGGAGCTAGAAAACATCATTTTGAGTGAGGTAACCCAGACCCAGAAAGACAATTATCACATGTACTCACTCATAAGTGGTTTTTAAACATAAAGCAAAGAAAACCAGCCTACAAATCACAATCCCAGAGAACCTAGACAACAATGAGGACCCTAAGAGAGACATACATGGATCTAATCTACATGGGAAGTAGAAAAAGACAAGATCTCCTGAGTCAATTGGGAGCATGAGGACTATGGGAGAGTTGAAGGGGAGGGGAGAGACAGAGAGGGGAGCAGAGAAAAATGTAGAGCTCAATAAAAATCAATAAAAAAGGAAAAAAATACAATGTCCTTCCTGCACAAGAAGCACACATGTCATAGCACCCTCTCCTAACTACATATACTTTCCTTTAGACACCGCCTCCATCCCTACTTTCCTTAGCATGGTTACACACACATACACAACCCATCAAAGTAAAAGATATTTCCTAAAGCAACAGGTCCTTACAAAGGTGTGCAGAAACAAACCAAAATATAAGGAATTTTTATGGCACAGAAAGATCAGTGGGTTACACTCAGTCAGGCTAGGGCCCATTCCTTTTGATCATGATTCTACAAACATATATAAAGGCATGTGATGGGGGAGAGTTTTCTGTTTTGTGTTAATTTCATTGGTTAAATAAAGAAACTGCCTAGGCCCATTTGATAGGCCAACCCTTAGGGGGGTG
The DNA here is from genome assembly GCF_014885135.2 of Alexandromys fortis. Taxonomy (NCBI): domain Eukaryota; kingdom Metazoa; phylum Chordata; class Mammalia; order Rodentia; family Cricetidae; genus Alexandromys; species Alexandromys fortis. The sequence continues at coordinate 2,708 of NW_026070057.1, forward strand.
GAGTAAACAGAACAGGATGCTGGGAGAAAGAAGCTGAGTCAGTGAGTCACCATGATTCTCCCGCTCCAGACAGACGCAGGTTAAGATCTTTCCTGGTAAGCCAGCTCGTGGTGCTACACAAAATATTAAAAATGGGTTAGATCAATATGTAAGAGCTAGCCAATAAAAGGCTGAAACTAATGGGCCAGACAGTGTTTAAAAGAATACAGTTTCTGCGTAATTATTTCTGGGTAAAGCTAGCTGGGTGGCGGAACACAGCCCCACCGCTCTTATTACAACAGGCATGTACACGTCACTGACAGTGATCATCTAGCCACTCACAATGAAGACCAGCCTCCTCGGTTTTAAGATAAATATTCCCATTACACAGAAACTACAGACTGGAAACAAATAGGCAACAAAAATGCTACAGAACAGCTACAGCAGGAACTCAGGTTTGAAAGAACTAGAAAAGTCATCTTGTGTTCAGAAGCATTTTTGCCCCTCACCTAGCTTGTATTGTCTTGGGAATATGGATCTGTTCTTGACAGAACAAGATCAGACTGGAAATACTGAGTTTTAATGTACAGTCACTTGTCTCCAGATAGACTACAGACAATTCAAAGACTGCTTGATTTCTGTGTCTTCTATTATAGCAGTTAGAAACACATGGCAGGTATGAACACTTAGTAATGAGTGAGGTCAAAACAGTAGAAACAAGAAAGTGAAAACATCACAGAATGATGAGATTTTAGAGCAAGGAGAGTCCATGGAGACTTTGTTTCAATTACTCCTTTTATAATTGAAGAATTTTTTAATTACAGTATAGTAGCCTGCCTATAACCAAATAAGTCAATCTATGGCTTTTACTCTGGAGTTCTACTATACTATACTTCATCTTCAAGGATGTAAGATAAAAGAGTCCTCGAGGGAACTACTGCTTGTTAGTGAACCTGGGCTTCCCTAAGCAGAATGTTAGTATATAAAGACTCAAGTTAAACTTCACAAAAGAAAAAAAAAAGAAAAGAAAAGGAATGAATAATAAAAATTATACCAGAGAGTAAATGGGGGAAAAGGAATAAGTTGGATTAAAAAATATGAGAAGAATTAAAAAAAAAAAAGGAGGGCCAGTGAGACAGCTCAGCAAGCCTACTACTGTTAATGACTTGAGTCCCATGGCCAGGACCCACATGGTAGAAGGAGAGCAAGTTGTCCACATAAATAAAATAAAAATATAAAACATTTTTTTAAGGAATTAAGAAGAGAAGGGCAAACTAAAGGGCTGGAATACAGCTCTGCAGGTAGTGAGCACTGGCCAACACACAGAGCACTGGGTTAGATGCCTAGCACAATCCCCCAAAATAGTTAATTAATTAAATCTTTAAAAAAAAAAGAGGAAGTAGAGATGAAAAGTGACTACAGTGATATGAGGAAAAGGCATCTGTGGAATTTTTAATGTTACAATATTCTCTTAAGATTACTGAAATTTACCATTGCCAACCGTAAAATCTAGATTAACTGCAAAAAAAGAAAAAAAAATCAGCCACCAATCTTTCGCTAAAAGTCATTTGCAACCAGCACTGTCTGAAATCCAAGTGTCCTGGGTCACCAGCATGAAAAGGAAGTTTGATTTTAAATTTCCTTTCTTGCACAGTCTTCTTTTACTTAATTTCCCCCTTGCACACTACCCCTAACTCTCTTCCTTTTTACTTCCTCTTTGGACTAGCATCTGCATTTGCTAAAAGGGAGCTAGCGTGAACTGCCAGCAACAGTGGAACGATCTGTTTCTCTTAGATATCACAGTATCTGGCCACTCCTCGCTTTACAGATGTAAACAAACCACACAAAAGTCCAATTCTGCCTTCAAATATAAATTTAAAATTCTCTCATTTGATCAATGTTGAACATTCTAATTTCCTACCCATCTGTCACCATCCATTTAAAAAGGCTTTAAGACTAAAAAAAAAAAAAAAAAAAAAAACTTTCCATTTTTCCCCACACATTGTAAAAAATACAAAATGGACTCTGAGAATCCTTGAAAACAACTTTGAGAATTTCCTTACCCTTCTATCTAATAACGATTAGTGTAATTTAAAATTTTTATATGGCATATTAGATGATGAAAAACTAAAAACAAACACTTCAAACAGAAACCCAATCACTAAGAGTCAGGCATCTTATATATGCATGTGATAGCAGTGCCCAGGGAGTAGAGAAGCAGAGGGCCATTCTTGGCTGAATAGGGGGTCTGAGACCAGCTGGAGCTACAAGAATCCCTTTCTTACACGCACAAAAAGAACAAAAACAACTGGTCACACACGCATTTAATCCCAGCACTCAGGAGGCAAAGGCAGGTGAATCTCTGTGAGTTTGAGTCCAGCCTGGTCTACAGTGCAAATTCTGGGGCAGTCAGGGCTGTTACACAGATAAACCCTGTCTCGAAAAAAAAAAAAAGCCTGAATTCATTCTAGGATCCCCATGGTAAAGGAAAAAATTCCCACAAGCTTCTCTGACCTCTACAGATGCACTGTGGCATATGCATAGATAAACATGCACAAATAAGTACTGTTAAAAAGGAATAAAAAGGGACGAGATAGATGGCTCCACGACTGAGAGCACTGGCTGCTATTTCAGAGAACCCAGGTTTGATTCTAATTTTGTTGCCATTCATTTAAAAAGTCTGCAACTCTAGTTCCAGGGATACAATGCCTTCTTCTGGCCTCTGTGGGCACTAAGCATGCATAAAGTAAACAGATACTGGGATTAAAGGCGTGGTGGCGCACGCCTTTAATCCCAGCACTCCGGTTCGAGACCAGCCTGGTCTACAGAGCTAGTTCCAGGACAGGCTCCAAAGCTACAGAGAAACCCTGTCTCGAAAAACCAAAAAAAAAAAAACCAAAAAAAAAAAAAAAAGCTGTCATAGAAAGGAAAAGTGATGAAAAACACACTGTTAAAAAAAAAAAAAACAGAAAACATACAAATACTAAAATCCTTGGAAGAACCATGAATCTTGCAAATAATTAGACTTTGGGGTTCT
>NW_026070058.1:0-5701 GCF_014885135.2 Alexandromys fortis
TTAGAAAATGAATCTGGAACTTGTCTCACTTGGTGTTTTGGGAGTGTTTAATAAGGATCAGTGTTAATTCTTCTTTAAATGTTTAGACTTCAGCAGTAAAGACATCTATTCCTGGGCCTTGCTTTGAGAGAATTTTGATCATTGATTCAATCTCTTAATTTAAGCCAAGGCAACCAGACAAGAGCAATAAATAAAAGAGGCTTCCCACATATAAAAGGAAACAGCAATTTTCATTCTTCTGCTGCTGATATGATGAAAACTGTAGAAAACTTAAAGATTCCACATAGGAAAACAATGCTACAGCTAAGCAATCTATAAAGCAAAGGGCAGGATATAAAGTCAGCGAGAGAAACCTAATGTATTTCTACATGAAATGAACAACCAAAAAAGGAAATGAAAGAGAATGCTATCTAGGGTGTGAAGATGGCTCAACGGTTAAGAGCACGAGCTGTTCTTGCAGAGGACCTGAGATTTTCCAGCATCCACATGACAACCCACAAGTGTCTGTAACTCCAGTTCCAGGTCCAGCACCCTCTTACAGGTTCTTTGGGCAATGTAGGCATATGTTGCATATTTGCATATGCAGGCAAATACATTAGACAAAAATAAACACACTATTTTTTAAATAAAAGGAAACAGGCACCAAAACGCCTTGAGAAGAAGATATGTGGGAAGGGCTCCTCAAAAGGGGAAGGACACAAACATAGTTGAGTACTTGCTAAGGAATCCCCTCAGTGGAGGAGGAATAAGTGTCCCCAAAAGAAGAAAGAGAAAGGGAGGATTATATATTAGTCAACAACAACAACAAAACCCACCTCATTTTTCCTTGAAATACATGTTGGTACAAAAAGTTGCAAAGAATTCTGGTGTATGGTTTTCGGTTTGTTTGATTTTTTATTTTTGCAGTTTTTTTTCTTTGTGAATATTTGAAAAGGACATTAATTCAGTTTGTCAGATCTTTAAATTGCATGGAAAACAAGAAAGAAAACTTGATACTTAGGTATTGAAGAGTATCTATGGGTGTGAAGAAGTGCATTTCTCTCAGATCTTATTGAGAACTGAGGTAATGGCTGCGCCATTTCCTTACTCATGCTTGGATTCCTGAGACCCAAGATTTGTGTTTTATAGGATAGCTGGTATAAAATGCTAAGGATAAAGTTTCAATGGTGCTTCAGTGGTGTGTAACCAAGAACCAGCTTATCAATGTCTTAAAAAAATGTTTGTTTGTTTATTAATCCCAGCTGCAGTTTCCCCTTACTCCTCTCCTTTCAGTGCCTCCTCCTCCCATTTCTGTCCCCACACCATCAGCTCCCCCTCTGTTTAGGAAAGGGCAGGTCTCCCATGAGTATCAACAAAACATGGCACATCAAGCTGTAGACTAAGTACCTCCCATGTATTAAGCATGGGCAAGGCTACCCAGTATGAGGAGGAAAGTCTAAGAGTCAGTAAAAGAGTCATAGATGGCTCCTGCTCCCACTCTTAGGAGTCCCCCAATTGTCAGCAGAGAGGCTTCATCCGGCAACTGATAGAAACAGTGCAGACCCACGGCCAAACATTAGGCGGAGTTAGGAGAGCCCTGTGCACCACTGTTTTAAACCAGGGTACAGACTCTTTCCATCTCCGATACCAATGTGTTCAAGTGTTAGATGATTTTGTTAGATGAGTGTTAGATGAGCTGTGTGGTGGTGAACAGTGCCACTGACTCTCTGTGGAAGGTTATTTCCTTGCTTCAAAAGTAGGGCTTTTAATATCCTCTTAGCAGTATTATAAAACATTCAAAAGTCAACAATCATTAGACACTGACACAAGGCCTATTCAAAAAAAAAAGACTATTTTAACTCCTCATTTTTTGGGCAGGTGTTCTTTTCAGAGAAAACCAACCATTTGATTATAAATATATATAATTCTTACATAATCGGTGTTTCTGCATCAAGGGAGGTAGGGTTTACAAAACACAAAAGCAAAAGTTATCCTGTACATCCCAAAAGTGACACGTCAAGTGACAGTTTGGATGTGATAGGAAGATGTCCTTTTTTAGAGTGGAGAAGTCCCCAAGGGTAGTGCTTATACTATTATCTATCTTCACATTAAACTGTAGCATGAGCACCAGGCACTCTGAAAATGCTGGGTGCAGATCATGCATTTTCAGGTTCATCTGACCAGTTCTCCCATGAAGCCAAAAGGAAATGAATCCCAAATGACCTCCAGCTCTTCCAGGACAAGTGTGACTTTCCTTGAAGCCAGTCATTCATTGTACCTCTCCCCCTGATGTGGATCCTGCGAGTTCCTTGCCAAACAATTCCTGTAATAAAGACTACAAAATCCCCAATGTTTTCTTTCAAAATCGCGCAAGCTGCTTTAATCAAAAGAAGATGAGATACAAAACCACTGGGCCATAGCACACCCTGATCCTAATGCAACATAGTGATGGAGCTCTGAAAAAATTAAAGGTGGAAGTCTGTTTTGTTTTCTTGCTTGCTTGCTTGCTTTATCAGGAGAGAATGGTTTGTACTGTGAAAGTTCTTTCTTCCTTTATATTAATTTAATGATTTTAAAATATTTTGCATCTAACTAGTAGTTGGAATCCTGGATAAAAATATTTTTTTTTCAGTTTCATTGGCAAAACATCCTGAATCAGGGCCACCGAGGTATAGCCCCTATAGTGGCCTTTGAAGCCAACATATTTGAAATTCAGCAGATTTTTTTTAATAGTGTGTTTTGTCAAAGAATTAGAGATCCAAATGCTGGTGTAGATATGTTTGAGTAATTCATTTTTACCAAATATTAATCAATTGCTCTATTGATTTACATTTTAATGGACATTATTTTCACCTTCTGCAGTTGCTATCTTTTAAGGACTTTCTGATGTCTTAAACATAATCATGAGACCAAATTATGAATCTTGTTAATACTAAGCACCCAATATAGGGTGTCTAGGCATATGGATTGGCAAGATAACACAACAGTTAAAGATGCTTGCCTCATGAGGTTGATCTGAGCTTGGAGCGTAGAACCCACAGGGGAAGGAGAGAACTGACTTCATAAGCTGCCCTCTGACCTCCACTAATAATAATCAAGAAATAAACTTTAAAATAATTGTTTGAAAGACAATAGAATTGTTTCAGGGCTAGCAGGAGGGCATAAGGGAGACCAAGTGTCGACAGAATGGCAACGCTTGTGTTGAGACTAGATGCCACTTTAAGTAATGCTCGACCCACAGATCATGTGCTTCTCCAGAAATTCCATGGACCAGCTCCCATCCTTGAATGATATGCACAAAACATTGACAAATCAGGGCAGAAACTAAGAGAAAAAACATTCAAAATTAGCAATAGCATTTGGAAGAACCATTTCCTGTTTTTTGAATTTCATAAGCAAAACATCTTGGGCTTACCTTTTCTATGATGACTGGCAACTTTATTTTTTTCCTCTGCTCTTTTATTTTAATTGTATTCTGCAACGGCAAAATTTTATCTGTACTCATTATAGATGAGAAATCATCTATGAATGACTCTTTCTTAATAGCAAGATTGGGAACTTCTGCTCTGGATGTCCCCACCATAGCCCCTCTTTATTTCCAATTTTCCTTGAGATGGCGACTTCGGATTGTTCTGAAACACAAAACAGACCATTTCCTCACCCCACAGCTGTTTCTAAGCTTTTTTTTTTAAGTGTGACTAACTAGACAGTAAAGGGAATGGAGAGTTATTTATTTTCTTCCATGTACAGGATAACTTTTGCTTTTGTGTTTTGTAAACCCTACCTCCCTTGATGCAGAAACACCGATTATGTAAGAATTATATATATTTATAATCAAATGGTTGGTTTTCTCTGAAAAGAACACCTGCCCAAAAAATGAGGAGTTAAAATAGTCTTTTTTTTTTGAATAGGCCTTGTGTCAGTGTCTAATGATTGTTGACTTTTGAATGTTTTATAATACTGCTAAGAGGATATTAAAAGCCCTACTTTTGAAGCAAGGAAATAACCTTCCACAGAGAGTCAGTGGCACTGTTCACCACCACACAGCTCATCTAACACTCATCTAACAAAATCATCTAACACTTGAACACATTGGTATCGGAGATGGAAAGAGTCTGTACCCTGGTTTAAAACAGTGGTGCACAGGGCTCTCCTAACTCCGCCTAATGTTTGGCCGTGGGTCTGCACTGTTTCTATCAGTTGCCGGATGAAGCCTCTCTGCTGACAATTGGGGGACTCCTAAGAGTGGGAGCAGGAGCCATCTATGACTCTTTTACTGACTCTTAGACTTTCCTCCTCATACTGGGTAGCCTTGCCCATGCTTAATACATGGGAGGTACTTAGTCTACAGCTTGATGTGCCATGTTTTGTTGATACTCATGGGAGACCTGCCCTTTCCTAAACAGAGGGGGAGCTGATGGTGTGGGGACAGAAATGGGAGGAGGAGGCACTGAAAGGAGAGGAGTAAGGGGAAACTGCAGCTGGGATTAATAAACAAACAAACATTTTTTTAAGACATTGATAAGCTGGTTCTTGGTTACACACCACTGAAGCACCATTGAAACTTTATCCTTAGCATTTTATACCAGCTATCCTATAAAACACAAATCTTGGGTCTCAGGAATCCAAGCATGAGTAAGGAAATGGCGCAGCCATTACCTCAGTTCTCAATAAGATCTGAGAGAAATGCACTTCTTCACACCCATAGATACTCTTCAATACCTAAGTATCAAGTTTTCTTTCTTGTTTTCCATGCAATTTAAAGATCTGACAAACTGAATTAATGTCCTTTTCAAATATTCACAAAGAAAAAAAACTGCAAAAATAAAAAATCAAACAAACCGAAAACCATACACCAGAATTCTTTGCAACTTTTTGTACCAACATGTATTTCAAGGAAAAATGAGGTGGGTTTTGTTGTTGTTGTTGACTAATATATAATCCTCCCTTTCTCTTTCTTCTTTTGGGGACACTTATTCCTCCTCCACTGAGGGGATTCCTTAGCAAGTACTCAACTATGTTTGTGTCCTTCCCCTTTTGAGGAGCCCTTCCCACATATCTTCTTCTCAAGGCGTTTTGGTGCCTGTTTCCTTTTATTTAAAAAATAGTGTGTTTATTTTTGTCTAATGTATTTGCCTGCATATGCAAATATGCAACATATGCCTACATTGCCCAAAGAACCTGTAAGAGGGTGCTGGACCTGGAACTGGAGTTACAGACACTTGTGGGTTGTCATGTGGATGCTGGAAAATCTCAGGTCCTCTGCAAGAACAGCTCGTGCTCTTAACCGTTGAGCCATCTTCACACCCTAGATAGCATTCTCTTTCATTTCCTTTTTTGGTTGTTCATTTCATGTAGAAATACATTAGGTTTCTCTCGCTGACTTTATATCCTGCCCTTTGCTTTATAGATTGCTTAGCTGTAGCATTGTTTTCCTATGTGGAATCTTTAAGTTTTCTACAGTTTTCATCATATCAGCAGCAGAAGAATGAAAATTGCTGTTTCCTTTTATATGTGGGAAGCCTCTTTTATTTATTGCTCTTGTCTGGTTGCCTTGGCTTAAATTAAGAGATTGAATCAATGATCAAAATTCTCTCAAAGCAAGGCCCAGGAATAGATGTCTTTACTGCTGAAGTCTAAACATTTAAAGAAGAATTAACACTGATCCTTATTAAACACTCCCAAAACACCAAGTGAGACAAGTTCCAGATTCATTTTCTAA
>NW_026070059.1:0-1047 GCF_014885135.2 Alexandromys fortis
GTATCTCCAGCCCCTGACCTTAACTTCTTAACAACTTAATGTTTTGTTTTGTTTTGAATTAAAAACAAAGAGGCTGGCCTCGGTGGCGCACATCTTTAATCCCAGCACTCGGGAGGCAGAGGCAGGGACTCTGTGAGTTCGAGGCCAGCCTGGTCTACAAAGTGAGTTTCAGGACAGCCAGGTTATACAGAGAAACCTTGTCTCAAAACGCCAAATAACTAAACAAAACAGAGCACCGGAGAGTTGACTCAGCTGCCCGAGGACCCAGATTGGAGTCCCAACACAAACATATGTAACTATTTTCAGGGTGATGGACCGACCACTGGCAGACATGCACCAGGCACAAAAGTGGTACACAAACAGGAAGGAAAAACATCTGTACCTATAAGTAAAAAGATATTTTTTAAAACTTTTATTTAAAATAGGACCACTGGTTGCCGGGCAGTGGTGGTGCACACCTTTAATCCCAGCACTCAGGAGGCAGAGGCAGGCAGATCTCTGTGAGTTCGAGGCCAGCCTGGTCTACAAGAGCTAGTTCCAGGACAGGCTCCAAAGCTACAGAGAAACCCTGTCTCGAAAAACCAAAAAAAAAAAAAAAGAAAAAAAAGAAAAAGAAAATCATTCAGGTGGCTTCGAGAAGCACAGGCTGTGGAGGCAGGTGCAGGAAGAAGCAGAATACAGCGTGGGCTGTTGTAATAACCCAAGTGAAGCAGGCTCAGCTGTGGGTGCCTGCTGTGATCAGGGGAAACATGAGGCTTAGCGACAGACCGGAAGGGACAGAAGAACTCAAGGCTGTCTGAAGAAATAGTCACAGAATTGTACAGCTGACGGGGACCTGAGAGGCCAATTTCCAGTCTTGGAGAAACCGTATTCCAAACAGGGTCCTGAACTTAACCTCAACCACGGTGAAAGACTGGAGCTGGGGCGTGAATTCAATGAACTCAAAGAGACCTAGGTGGCCCTAGACTCTGGAGAGGCTTCCCGGAAGAGGTGGAGTGGATCAGCATCCAGATCTGACAGTGCTGGCGTGTGAGGCTCATTATCTGC
>NW_026070059.1:3238-4487 GCF_014885135.2 Alexandromys fortis
ATGCAACCTTGAATTTACAATGTAGCACAGAAAAATGAACGCAAATTCCAGGCTATCCTTACCTGAATCGCGTTGCCTGTACTGGGATAAGAGACATGCAATGCCACACCTGGTCTAAAGATTTTAAATTTTAGTTTGATTTTCCTACTTTATATTTTATTTTGAAGGAGGGTCTCACTACGTAGTATTAGCTAGCCTGGAACCACGCTGCTTTCAAACTCAATCATCCATCTGCATTACAAAGAAAAAAATTGCTATGAAAACTTCTTTGCCCCTGCTGGGAGACAGATTCGTTTCGCTTTCAGTTCCCACCGGTGGTGCCGCGTGGACCCTCTCTGCTACCATCCCCAGGCCTCCACAGCGGGTGATCACCACGTGGGAGGCCCAGTCCATCCAGACAAAGACAGAGGGACTTGGGGGTGTGGCCACAGGCGGCACGTGCACACCGCGGGGCTGCGGCTGAAAAATGAGGCGTGGTACCCAGCTCTCCGGCAGCCTCCCGGCGCTGTCCGCCTCACCCTGCCTGTGATAGACCCTCAACTTCCAGAGCCAGGAGGAGATGTGGTGTCCTTCCGGCATTACTCCTTCCCACCTCTCTCTCTGAATCGTTCGGTCCTCCTCCCTCCACCTGCCTCAGCCCCACTCCTGCCCAGGCCAGTCCCTCCCTGGGGTTTAGGCTGAGTCATCTCTCCGCTCCGGTGCAGCTAGCAGAGCACCAGAGGCTTAGCTAGGGTTTTGTCAAAGCACTGGCCTGGGGCCGGCCACCGCCCAGTCCCGCCCCTACAGCGGCTGCCTTGAATAGTCTCTGGAAGGTCTCCCACGCAGAATGCACCCACAAGAGTACACTGAACTGAACGAGAGGGGTTGTCCAAGCCAGACATCGCACCTTGGCAGCCCACGGACACATCTGGCCTGAACCTCGTCTTTGCCCCAATGTGACCAGTTAGTTGCTAGTATTAAAACACCATATATTTGGTAGGAAAAATCATATTCCCAATTCCAATAAAGATAGCCTGTTTTTAGTTTAGTGGCTTTTTTTTCAGGGGTGGGGGCGGTGTTCAGCCAGGGGTCCCTTGTCTCAGGTTACCTTTCAACTCAACGGGTAGCTGAAAATGACCTTGAATTCCTGATCCTCCCTCCCTCCCTCACCTCCCAAGTGCTGGGAATACAGGAGTGTGGCATCATAATGAGCTTCCTCCTTTCCTATACAAAGCTAAGACAGGAAAACGGGCCGCAGAAAACGATGAGG
>NW_026070060.1:0-5722 GCF_014885135.2 Alexandromys fortis
AGTTCTTTATATATTTTGGAGATCAGACCTTTGTCAGTTGCGGGGTTGGTGAAGATTTTCTCCCAGTCAGTGGGTTGCCTTTCTGTCTTAGCGACAGTGTCCTTTGCTTTACAGAAGCTTCTCAGTCTCAGGAGGTCCTATTTATTCAATGAGGCCCTTAATGTTTGTGCTGCTGGGGTTCAAACTGCTTTTCACTGGCTGATACCACCCTGAGGAATGCTTGGGTATTGTTCTGTGTGCACTGTCTTTCTGTCTGCCTTATGCTCCTGCACTCCCTAGAGCAGAATTATGACTTAGTAGAATTAGATAGCCTCACTTTAACCCTGCTTTGACAGAATTTTAACCCCATAAGGAGCTAAATCTTTTTCTTTTACTATTTTTCTTTTTCATTTTTTTCACCTCCCCCACTTTTTCTATTTTTGGCATTGCTCAGGCTCTAACCCCAAGCTATTTTTGATTGTGTGTTTTGTTTTCAGACTGTCCAAGTAATTGTCCAGGCTCGACTTGGTGAAAAGATTTGCACCCGTTCATCTTCTTCCCCAACGGGTTCTGATTGGGTAAATTCCTATTCTTTGCTAATGGCTGTGTATACTGTGGTTTCTGTCAAAAGGAATGAATATAAAATGTCCTACTGCTGTGTAAGGCATACTGCCTATAGAGCTGCTAAATCAATTGACCCATTTCTAGAGAAAGTATGTACATTCTTTATAAAAAATTAGTCTCCTATTTATTTGGACCTTGACTTTCTGCTGTAACTTGACAAAACATAGTGCTTAAGAGATAAAATAATATGTTGGTAGGTAATCTGTGTAATAGGTAATTAACCTTTTTAGCCTAAGACTTTAGCTTTGGTACAAACTGCTTCCCATAGGAAAGGAAGAAGTGTCTTAGTGTTCCTTTTTTTTTTTTTAAATACTTTATTTTTATTTAATCAACATTTGTTTTGCTTGCATGCATATTTGTATGAAGGTGTCAGATCTTGGATTTACAGTCAGTTGTGAGCTGCCACGTGAGTGCTGGGAATTGAACCTGGGTCCTCTTTAAGAGCAGCCAGTGCTCTTAACTGCACAGCCCTCTCTCCAGCTCAGCTAAAAGCAGTACCTGCATGCACTACTCTGTGTTCCCATAATACTCCTTGAGAGGGTTTTACACAGAAATCTCTCCTGGTTTTTAGTTCAATTTAGCAATCAAAGACATCCCAGATGTTACCCATGAAGCAAAGAAGGCCCTGTCAGGGCAGCTGCCTGCGGTGGGACGCTCTATGTGTGTGGAGATCTCACTCAAGACTTCTGAGGTAAGGTCATGCTAGACTTGCTTTTATTAGTTGGCATGCAAGGCTCTTCATCCTCTGCTTCCAATTCATTTATAGCTTTATTCATGTTCCTTTTCTTTATGAATTTCTCATCATTTTTTGAAGGAATTGTGGATTTTTGGTGCAGGGGGTTTAAGATAGGTTTTTCTGGGTAGCCCTGGCTGTCATGGAACTCACTTTATAGACTAGACTGGCCTAAAACTGGCCTTAAGAGAGCCAGTGCTGGGTTTAAAGGTGTTTGGCACCACCGGCTGGCAGAATTGGGGATTTTTATTTATATTTTTTGCTATGCTGGGAGTTAAACCCAGGTGTTGCCCATGTTCATATGACACATTTAATCTTTCCCTGCCTACTTGTTCAGAATAATGTACAGAGGGACAGTTTGGCTAATGTTATCGACTAAAAGATTTTTAAATTAAGGTAATAATAACCTTTCCTAAATTGGTGATGTCACTTAAAAATAGCACCTGTAGAAAGGCTGTTCTGTCACTTAAAAAATGTCCGGCTTTCCAAGGGCAGTTGGAAAATATTATTAGAAGGTTTAGGGCTGGGGATGCAGACTGTAGGTAGCACAGCCTAGCCAGCGTACGAAGCCCTGAAAAGTTCTAAATACGTATTCTTGTCAGGTATGGCAGCACAGTTCCCCAGTACTAGCCCTCCAGAATTGAGGCAGGAGGATTGGGAGGCCTTTGGCCAGTTTATCTTGCATAATGAGACTCCCTTGTTGCAGTTTTAATGTATGTAGAGCATGAGACTCTGTCTCAAAAAGCAAAGCCTAGGGTTGGTAGGATGGCCCAGCAGGTGAAGTGTTTGTCACCAAGTCTGATGAGAATCTTGTATAGTAGAAGAGACGAACTTCAGAAAGTTGTACCCTGACCTTTATGTGTGTGCTATGCCACCTACAACTAAAGGAAAGAGGGTTTTCTTGTTGTGCTAAAAAATTAGGAATATGTTAAAAGATGTGAGACCTGGATAGATACAGTGATTGTCTACAACGTAACCATGAACAGTAGACCAGAGTGTGGAGATTCTGCTAGTGTAGCTGAGTAGATTCCTGGTAACCATGGAGCCTGGAGTTGATCCCCAGCACCGCAAAAGAAAATAAAAATCAATCTCTCTCAATTTTTCTCCTTTTGTCTTTTCCTCCTCTCTGTAATTTTTAGTTAGAAGGAACATTCCTTGGTGTGTTTATTAAAAAAGAAGATATGAGCTGGAGAGATGGCTCAGCGGTTAAGAGCACTGTCTGCTCTTCCGAAGGTCCTGAGTTCAATTCCCAGCAACCACATGGTGGCTCACAACCATTTGTGATGAGGTCTGGTGCCCTCTTCTGGCCTGCAGACATCCACAGAGACAGACTATTGTATACATAATAAATAAATAAATAGATAGATAGATAGATAGATAGATAGATAGATAGATAGATAGATAGATATTTTTTAAAAGAATAAAAAGAAGATAAAAGCAGCACACACAGCACGACCCAACTCTCTAGAAAAGCTGTTGTTTCTTCTGTTTCATTTGGGTCTCCAGTATTTCTTGTGATTGTATGGTGACAATTCAGGTAATTTTTAATAATTGGAATATATTTCTCCTGTTCCATCTGTAGGGAGACTCCATGGAGTTGGAAATTTGGTGTCTTGAAATGAATGAAAAGTAAGTGTCGCTGTGTCGGACTCCGTGGTGTGGCACTGGGGTAGGCAGTGACCACAGATGAAAGCAGACTTCGCTCTTGGCATTCCTCTGGTCAGCAGAGCCAGCAGGCTTTGCTGTGACTTGCTTCATGCTTGGCTTCCAGCCTAGGCACAGAGGTGACCTTCAGAGGGAGTGAGGTTCCAGAGCATCGTCACAATGGAAGGAACAGCAGCAAGGCTGCAGAGGATTTGCTTTCCCAGTACAGCTTGTTCTCTGAGTCCCCTGTGATCTCCTTCCCCATGGTATTGTTGGGGCAGCTCTCCAGTGAGATCTCCTGCACTGCTCTTTCCACACTGATGGGATGGAATGCCACCTCCTTCCCCTGGTTCTGTCTCACCACCTGCCTGAAGCTTGACTTTGCTTTTCCTTAAGTAGAAAGCAGTTGACAGACTATCCAAACTTTTTGTAACAAATAGGTTTTTTTTCTTCAGTTTTCTTTTTTTCCCCCTCAGGTGTTCTATATAGAATTAAATTGTTCCTAAGACAGAACCTTGAAAATAAGCAGCAGGCTGAGTATAATTTGCAATATTGTTAAGTTGTTTTTTTGGTTTTTCGAGACAGGGTTTCTCTGTGGTTTTGGAGCCTGTCCTGGAACTAGCTCTTGTAGACCAGGCTGGTCTCGAACTCACATAGATCCGCCTGCCTCTGCCTCCCGAGTGCTGGGATTAAAGGCGTGTGCCACCACCGCCCGGCTTCCAAATTCATTTTATAAGGCCATTAGGACCTTGATGCCAAAGCCAATCCTATAGTGAGAAAACTATCCAGTGATGAGGGGGTACCAGAAACCAGAGGCCTTGACCCAGACCAGAGACTCACGGCAATGAGTATTTGCTAGTAAAGCCGAAAGGACGAAAGGGTGTGCTAGTGACACACCAATGCCACCAGGACGAATGAAGAGGTTGAAAAGACGGGAAAGAAGGCAAAGAGTCTTTTCTCCTTATGCTTTGTTCTGTTCATGCTTTTGTTTGTTTGCTTGCTTGCTCTGCTGTGTTTTCTTTTGGGGGTGCTGCTGCAAGGGTGAGGGGAGGATGAAGGGGGACCGAGGAGATGAGCAGAATTGGAGTGTATGATGTCAAACTCCCCAAGAATGAATAAAAAAGTTAACTTTTTAAAAAAGAAAACTACAGACCAATATTCCTCATAACTATGCAAAAATCTTCAATACAATACAAATAAACTGAATTCAACAGCACACTGATTGGATTATACATCATAATCAAGCTGGATTTAATCCTGGAGTGCAAAGCGGTGCACACCCTGGCATGCTTTTCCACACGCCTCCCCCTCAACACAATGACACACAGAGAGAACCCTAACATTTACCCCCCAAACCCACAACCTGTCAGAATTCATCATCAAGACTAGTAAAGTTGAGTGCTGCAAAATCAACACTAAGGCAGCAGCTACTTCACACGTTAACAATGAAAACTTAGGAAGAAAATTGTGGGACTCATTTTAAATAGCATGAAAAGAAACAAAGAATAAGTGTGATTAAGGAGGTGAAAGGCTTGTGCTGAAAATTGAAAACATTGCTAAGGCAAGTTATAGACCTATAAGTGGATGATTAGAGGATTCAATATAGTTATGACGTTTATGGGACCATACTAGTTGAAGAAACTTCTTTATTCTATGTGATTCCTATCAAAAATTCTAATGGATAGTTCTTTAGAAATTAAAAAGAGAACCCTAAAGTTTATATAGAATGTTGAGGGACAGTGAAGAACCACATACTAGTGATCTTAATGCATGTGCAATTTGACATTTTGTTCTTTTTATGAACTCTACTAAAATATTAACTCTATACAAATGGCCCAGAGACAAGGCCAGATAACTTCTCTTAATTGGTATATGAAATGAAACATTCCCTTTCAAGGGTATAATACTTTCTTATTGAGAATTAGCTTGATGTCCTTCTGGTCATACTTCTGGTAAATAATTTTATTCATATGCTTTGGACTCACGGTACTCCTGCTGACAGAAGTATGGTCAGGGTTCAGTGACTTTTATAAGAACTTTGGGAGTGGACTAGGGAGATGACCCTGTTAGAAAATGCTAGATGGCAAGCCTGAGAAACTAATTGGATCCTGTGCACCCATGTAAGGAACTGGGCATCTGTAATCATAGTAATGAGAAAGTGGACACAGGAGGCTCTCTGAAGCTCACCGGCTAGTCAGCTTAGTCAAACTGCTGCGCTCCAATCACAGCAAGAGATCTTGTGGATGGCCTGCCAGCCTAGCCACACCATTGAGTTCCAGACACACTGAGAGATCCTGTCAAAGGCAAACCAGTGTAGCCAAACTATTGTGCTCTAGGCACAGGGAGAAATCCTGTCTCAACAATAAGATGGAGAATGATTGAAGGAAACATTCAATGTCAATCTCTGACCTCCACATGCACGTGTGCACACAGCTGCACAACCACACACACTTACACATACAAACATGCAACACAGAAATACACAGAATACTGAGAGACAGAAAGAGAAGAAAGGGGAAAGAGATCTATATAATAAGGCTGAGAAAATATTCTCTTTTTTTTAATATTTATTTATTATGTATACAATGTTCTGTCTGTGTGTGTGCCTGCAGGCCAGAAGGGGGCACCAGACCTCATTACAGATGGTTGTGAGCCACCATGTGGTTGCTGGGAATTGAACTCAGGACCTTTGGAAGAGCAGGCAATGCTCTTAACCGCTGAGCCATCTCTCCAGCCCCCTGA
>NW_026070061.1:0-1606 GCF_014885135.2 Alexandromys fortis
CATATAAATAAACTGAAAGAAAAAAAAACATATGATCATCTCATTAGATGCTGAAAAAGCATTTGACAAAATTTAACATCCCTTTATAATAAAAGTCTTGGAGAGATTAGGGATACAAGGGTCATACCTAAATATAATTAAAGCTATTTACAGCAAACCGACAGCTAACATCAAACTAAATGGAGAGATACTCTAAGCCATCCCACTAAAATCAGGAACACGACAAGAATGTCAATTCTCTCCATACCTCTTCCATATCGTGCTTGAAGTTCTAGCAATAGCAATAAGACAACACAAGGGGATCAAGGGGATTCTCATTGGAAAGGAAGATGTTAAGCTTTTGTTATTCACAGATGATATGATAGCATACATAAGAGATCCCAATAAATCTACCAAAGAACTTCTACAGCTGATAAACACCTTTAGTAATGTGGCAGGATACAAGAACAACTCCAAAAAATCAGTTGCCTTCCTATACACTAAGGATAAGGAAGCAGAGAGGGAAATCAGAGAAACATCACCTTTCACGATAGCCACAAATAGCATAAAATATCTTGGGATAACTCTAACCTAGGAAGTGAAAGATCTATTTGACAAGAACTTTAAGTCTTTGAAGAAGGAAATAGAAGAGGACACCAGAAAATGTAAGTATCTCCCTTGCCTTTGGATAGGGAGGATCAACATAGTAAAAATGGCAGTTCTACCAAAAGCAATCTATAGATTCAATGCAATCCCCATCAAAATCCCATCAAAATTCTTCACAGACCTGGAGAAGACAATAATCAACTTTATATGGAAAAACAAAAAACCCAGGATAGCCAAAACAATCCTATACAATAAAGGATTGTTGGGAGGCATTACCATCCCTGACTTCCAACTCTATTACAGAGCCACAGTATTGAAAACAGCTTGGTATTGGCATAAAAACAGAGACGCTGACCAATGGAATGGAATACAAGACCATGATTTTATCCCACAAACCTATAAACACCTGATTTTCGATAAAGGAGCTAAAATTAAACAATGGAAAAAAGAGCATCTTCAACAAATTGTGCTGGCAAAACTGGATGTCAATCTGTAGAAGAATGAAAATAGATCCATATCTATCACCACGCACAAAACTTAAGTCCAAATGGATTAAAGACCTCAATATCAGTCGGAACACACTGAACCTGATAGAAGAGAAAGTGGGAAGTACTCTACAACAGATGGGCACAGGAGACCACTTCCTACGTATAACCCCAGCAGCACAGACTTTAAGGGCCTCATTGAATAAATGGGACCTCCTGAGACTGAGAAGCTTCTGTAAAGCAAAGGACACTGTCACTAAGACAGAAAGGCAACCCACTGACTAGGAGAAGATCTTCACCAACCCTGCAACTGACAAAGGTCTGATCTCCAAAATATATAAAGAACTCAAGAAACTAGACCGTAAAATGCTAATCAACTCACTTATAAAATTGGGCACTCAGCTGAACATAGAATTCTCAACAAAAGAAGTTCAAATGGCCAAAAGACACCTAAGGTCATGCTCAACTTCCTTAGCGATCAGGGAAATGCAAATCAAGACAACTTTAAGATACCATCTTACACCTGTCAGAATGGC
>NW_026070061.1:7656-8391 GCF_014885135.2 Alexandromys fortis
AATGTCAAAATAACCATTTAGTAGTCTTGAAAATACTTTGTATGAAGTAAAACCAATAAAGCAGAACAATTTATCTTTCAAGGGCATATAAATATTATAAGAAAAAGAATTTACTCAAGAAGATGTGGTTTTGAAAACAACCATTAACATGAGAGCTACTTGATAATATGAATGAAAGGACAGTTTACCAATCGAATATGTCAATATGAATGAACACATTGATACAAATAAAAAACAATCTTAACCAAAGTGTGCAAATAAAAATATATCATTGAATCCAGTACGAATTATGAATAACTAGAAAAATCTCATAAACTAGGATGTAAAGATACTTCCTTATCTTAAAAAGGCAATAAACTGTTTTTGTCCCCAGCTCATTGGGATACCAGCCATCCCTGTTTAGGTGCTGAGGAGTTCCATCTGGACGGGTGAGTGTGTGCTATCCAGGGGCAGATTGTCCTGGAAGAGAGCACAAACGCCCCTCCCCCAGCTCCTTCTGCAGGGCTGTCTTTCTTACACAGGACTCCCCTCCCCCAAGCCTGCTTGGTTTGCAAGGTCCTTTGATCAGGAACAGTCTTCTGCTCCTACACTAAGGCTACCCACTCTAACTTAGCTTTGGGACTCTTAACCATTGTATTCCTCATATGTCAGGCACAGTCTTCCTGTGTTCTAGAAGTAGGATAACTTTTCCCCCAAACTGTGTATTCTGGCAAATAAAATAAGACAGCCAAACCT
>NW_026070062.1:0-5647 GCF_014885135.2 Alexandromys fortis
TTCCTGCTTCCTGGCATGCAGTTTTGTTGGGTGTGTGTGTGTGCATGGTGTGTACATGTCCAGATTTCAGGGGCACTGTCCACTTAGGGTTACAAGTACCTTTGCCTCTTTCCTCTCCAGCCACAGGTAGATGGGGCTTCCATTTGGTTTAGCACTCTGGAAGTTCTTGGATGGTCATATAGTTTAAACACTAAGCATTCTACTAAGTACACACTGGGATCTCATCTTGTCTTTATTTGTATTCCCTGTCTACTAGAAATATTTAATATATTTTTATTAAATAACTCTTCACTCAGATAAAGTCTCCTCCAGTTTTTCTACCTTATTCCTTTATTGTCAGTCATTTTCCACTTTCCTTGTGTGTTTTAGATACGCTCCCTGCTTGGCTATGGGTTTTAATTGTTTTCTCTCTTACGAAGTTCACCCCACTCACTCAAATAATGTCTTCTCATAAACACCATGCTTTGATTTAGTTCAATTTACATATTTTGTGTTTAAGTAAATTATTCTGTTTTATATTTTATATTTTAGTCTGTCACACCACATATATGATCACTTGTTGCCTGATGATGGAGACACGCTTGAAATTTTTTTTGTTAGTGATATCACTATTATGCAAACATCAAATAGTGTTCTTAAACCAAGATAGCTATGACATCATCAGGCAATACAATATTTTTTTAAATTTATTTATTCTTCTTTCACATATTACATCCCAACTAAAGTTTCTCCACCCTCCACTACTCCCTCTTCCCCACCTCCAGACCTCTCAGGTATATCAAACACAGCATACAAAGATACACTAAGACTGGGCACATAACCTCATATCCAGGCTGGAAGAGGCAATCTGGTAGAAGAAAAAAGGGTCCCAAAAGCAGGCAAAAGAGCTAGAGACAGGCGCCACTCCTACTGTTAGGAGTCCCACAAGAACAACAAGCTAACAGCCATGATAGACATGCAGAGAACCTAGCTCAGACCCATGTAGGCTCCGGGGTTGTCACTCCAGTCTCTGGGAGCCCTGCTTACTCTTCTGTGGGTAGTGTTCATATGGTATCCTTGATCCCTCTGGCTCCTACCACCCTTCCTCCTCAACCTCCCAGGGATTCCCCGAGCTTCACCTAATGTTGGGCTGTGGGTCTCTGCATCTACTCCCATCCATTGCTGGATGAAGTGTCTCTGGTAATGACTGGAGTAGGCTCCAGTTTTATGAGTACTGCCAAATAATCACCAGGGCTCATTTAATCTTTTATTTTGGCTAGTTGTGTTCCATCCTATCCTAGGTCTCTGGGCCATCCAGCCTCTGGTTCCTGGCCATCCAGGCAGTGTCAGGCACAGGTCTCAAGTTGGCTGCTCCCACAAGTTCTGAGCTACCATCACCCCAGTACATCTTGTAGGCAGGACAAATTGTACGGGAAAGGTTTTGTGGCTGGGTTGATGTCCTAGTCCCAACATGATTACAGAAGATGGCTGGTTCAAGCTCCAGAACCCCCTTTACTAGGAGTCTTCACTAGGGTCATCATCATAGATTCCAGGGAGTCTCTGTTGCACTAGGTTTCCACATTGCTCTCAAAAAGCCCTCCAAATTCTAGTCATCTCTGCTAGTATTCTCTACACCTTCCACCCCAACCTGATCCCATTCCCATCTCCCCAATCTACCCACAAAACCTATTTCCCTTTCCAAGGGAGATCCACGTATTCCACCTTGAGCCCTCCTTGTTACTTGGCCTCTCTAGGTCTTTGGATTGTAACATGATTATCCTTTACTTAACAGCTAATATCCACTTTTAAGGGAGTACATACCATGTTTGTCTTTCTGGTTTGGGTTACCTCACTCAGGATGATTTTTGCTTGCACATTTCATGATGTCATTGTTTTTAACAGCTGAATAATATTCCATTGTTTAAGTGTACCCCATTTTCTTTATCACTTTTATGGTTGAGGGACATCTAGGTTGTTCCTAGCTTCTGGCTATTATGAATAATAGTGCTATGAACATAGTTAAGCAAGTATCCTTGTGGTAGGA
Source organism: Alexandromys fortis (assembly GCF_014885135.2). Lineage (NCBI taxonomy): Eukaryota > Metazoa > Chordata > Mammalia > Rodentia > Cricetidae > Alexandromys > Alexandromys fortis. Next base: position 2,024 of record NW_026070062.1, read on the forward strand.
TGGAGTGTCCTTTGGGTATATGATCAGGAATGGTATAGCTGGTTCTTGAGGAAGATTGATTTCATTTTTTCAAAGTGGCTATATAAGTTTGCACTCCCACCAGCAATGGAGGAGTGTTTCCCTTGCCAGATGAGATGTCATTTGTGTTTTTGACTTCAGTCATTCTGACAGGTGGAATCTCAGACTTGTTTTGATTTGCATTTCCTTGATGGCTAAGGATGTTGAACATTTCTTTAGGTGTTTCTCTGCCATTTGTCATTCTTCTATTGAGAATTCTGTTTAAGTTATACATCATTTTAAAATTAGATTGTTTTTTTAATGTCTAGTATCTTGAGTTCTTTATATATTTTGGAAATCAGCCCTCTGTCAGATGTGGGATTGGTGAAATCTTTTTCCATTCTGTAGGCTGCCATTTTGTTCTATTGACCTTGTCCTTTGCCTTACAGAAGCTTTTCAGTTTTATGAGGTTCCATTTATTAATTGTTGATCTTAGTGTCTTTACTACTGGTATTCTGTCCAGGAAGTTACCTCTTGTGTTAATGAGTTCAGGCTATTCCCTACTCACTCTTCTATCAGGTTCAATGTGTCTGGTTTTATGGAAAGGTCTTTGATCCACTTGGACTTGAGTTTTATGGACATCCGGTTAGACCTTAACCATTTGTTGAATATGCTGTTTTTACATTGTATATTTCTGGCTTCTTTATCAAAAATAAGTTGTTCATAGTTGTATGCGTTTAGGTCTGAGTCTTTTATTCAATTCTATTGATAAATCTGTTTTTATGTCAATACCGTGTGTTTTTTATTATTATAGTTCTGTAGCATAAATGGCTTGAAATCTGGGGTGGTTCTGCTACTGAATAGAAGTTATTTTATTGTTCAGGATAGTTGCTATCCTGTTTTTTTTCATATGGAATGTTGTCCTTCCAAGGTCTGTAAAGAATTGTGTTGGAATTTTGATGGGGATTGCATTGAATCTGTACATTGCTTTTGGTAAAATGGCCTTTTTTCTGCACTGATCCAACTCATCCATGAACATAGGAGATCTTTCCATATTTTGATATTCACTTGCTTGGTTAGAGTTACCCCGAGATGTTTTATATTATTTGCGGCTATTGTGAAGGGTGTTGTTTTCCTGCTCTGTCAGTCCTCTTGTCATTTGTATATTCGAGGGCCACTGACTTTTTGGGGGTGGTTAATTTGGTATCCAGTCACTTTGCTGAAGGTGTTTATCAACTGTAGGAGTTCCCTAGTAAAATATTTGAGATCATTTATATCATCTGCAAATAATGATAATTTGACTTTTTCCTTTCCAATATGTATATCCTTGATCTTCTTCAGTTGTCTTATTGCTCAAGCTAAAATTTTAAGTGCTATATTTAATACATATGGAGAGAGTGAACAGCCTTGTCTCTTTCCTGATTTTAGTGGAATTGTTTTGCTTTTCTCCCTATTTAATTTGATCTTGCCTATAGGCTTGCTGTAAATTGCCTTTATTATGTTTAGGTCTGTCCCTTCTACCCCTTATTTCTTCAAGACTATTATCATGAATGGGTATTGGATTTTGTGAAAGACTTTTTTTTTTAATACCTAATGAGATGATCATTTTTTTTGTCTTTCAGTTTGCTTATATGGTGGATCACATTGACAGATTTTCATATGTTGAACCATCCTTACATCTTTGGGATAAAGCCTACTTGATCATGGTGGATGATCTTTTTGATGTGTTTTTAGTATTTTAAGTATTTTATTGAACATTTTCGTGTCATTGTTCATGAGGGAAATTGAAGTGTAATTCTCTTTGTTGAATCTTTGTAGCTTGGGTATCAGGGTAATTGTGGCCTCATAAAATGAATTTGGCAATGTTCCTTCTGTTTATATTTTGACATTATTTCTTCGAAAGTCTGGTAGAAATTCTGTGCTAAAACTTCTGTCTCTGGGCTTTTTTTTGTGTGGGAGATTTTTTAATGACTTTGTTTATTTAAATAGTTTACCTGATTTTGACTTAACTTTGAAAGATGCTATCTATTAAGAACATTGTCCATTTCTTTTAGATTTTTAATTTTGTGGAGTACAGGCTTTTTGAGATATTATCTTATGATTCTCTGGATTTTCTTTCTTTTTTTTTCCTCTGGATTTTCTTGATTCTCTGGATTTTCTTGGTGTCTATTGTTATGTTTCCCTTTTTGTTTCTGACTTTATTAATTTGGATATAATCCTGTGTCTTTTACTTAGGTTGCATAAAGGTTTGTCTATCTTGATTTTCTCAAAGAACTCTTTGTTTCATTGATTCTTTGTATTGTTCTTTGTTTTTATTTAATTGATTTCAGCTTTGATTATTTCCTGCCATCTACTCCTCTTGGGTGTGCTTGCTTACTTTTGTTCTCAGAGCTTTCAGGTGTGCTGTTAAGTTGATAATATGACATGAACTTTTCTCTTCGTACTACTTTCATCGTGTCTCTTAGGTTTGGGTATGTTGAACATTTATTTTCATTGAATTCTAGAAAGCCTTTAATTTCTTTATTTCTGCCTTGAACCAGTGGTAATTCAGTAGAGAGTTGTTCAGTTTCCATGAGTTTGTAGACTTTCTGTTGTTAACAGCTTTAATCATGGTCTGATAGGATTCTGGGGGTTATTTCAATTATCCTGTATCTGTTACAGCCTTTGCTTTTTGATCAAGTATGTGATCAATTTGGGAGAAAGTTCCATGTTGTTCTGAGAAGAAGGTATATTCTTGGTATTTGGATGAAATTTCTGTAGACGTCTGTTAGGTTCATTTGAGTCATAACCTCAGTTAGTGCCATTATTTCTCTGTTTAGTTTTTGTTTGGATGACCTGTCCACTGGTGAGACTGGGGTATTGAAGTCTCCCACTATTAATGTATGAGGTTTAATGTGTGATTTAAATTTTAGTAATGTTTCTTTTACAAATGTGGGTGCCCTTGCATTTGGGGCACAGATATTTTTAATTAAAGATTGAAATATCATTTTGGTGGATTTTTTCTTTTGATGAGAATGAAGTGTTTTTCCCTGCCTTTTTTGATCAATTTTGGTTGGAAGTCTATTTTGTTAGACATTAGAATAGCTACACCAGCTTGCTTCTTAGGTCCATTTGCTTGGAAAATATTTTCCCAACCCTTTATTCTGAGGTAATGTCTTATCTTTGATGTTGCAGTCTGTTTCTTGTATGCAGCAGAAGGATGGATCCTGTTTTACATTCATTCTGTTAGTCTGTCTTTTTATTGAGGAATTGTGTCCATTGATAATTGAGATACTAATGATCATTGATTATCAATCCACATTATTTTGTTGTTATTGGTATTGTGTGTGTTTTGGTGGTGTAAGATTATTTCTTGTGGTTTCATGAATTAACCTTGGGTTGGAGTTTTCTTTCTAGTATCTTCTGCTGTGCTGGATTTGTAGATAGGTATTGTTTGAATTTGACTTTATCATGGAATATCTTGTTTTCTCCATCTATGGTGATTGAAAGTTTTGCTGGATATAGTAGTTTGGACTGACATCTGTGGTCTTTTATTTATATTTTTTTAAAATTTACTTATTTATTAAAGATTTCTGACTCTTCCCCGCCACCGCCTCCCATTTCCCTCCCCCTCCCCCAATCAAGTCC
>NW_026070063.1:0-715 GCF_014885135.2 Alexandromys fortis
CTCTCATCTCTTCTCTCCTGCTGTCCACCCCCTCCTCAAATAGCCTGGTTAGTCTGCTGGCTATGTTCAGTCTGAATTCCTCCATGTGTTTCTGGCTGTGCAAGGTTCAAAGGTAATCCATGGAGTGTTTGTCTTAATTTTTTTTTTAACCCTAAGGATGTAAGGGAAAAGACACCTTCTTGATGGTTTCCTTCAGATTTTTTCTTTATTCTTCTTCTGTATTCTATATTCCCTGAGTGTATTTTTCTTCTAAAGCTTGTATACCCCTATAAAATCTTTCAGGTAATTTAGAAATTACAATGTGGTTACACTGTATTTTCAAGTGAATGATTATAATGTATACAGGTAAAACATGTTTGTCATACTTCTTACATCATTAAAAGAAAGTCACCCAAGAACCTTCATACATTTTCATCTAAGTAACTTATTATCATAGACTTACAGGGTTTAAGCAAGCAAGGTATTTTTTTTAGCCAGTTCTATTGCTGACAGGCTGCATATTGTGGTTACAAAGAAAGGACCAATTATTTTATTATTTATCTCAAAAGGTAATCTTACCAACAATCTTAGAAAAATTCCAAATCTATACTTAAATATAAGAAAAAGAAACAGGCCACTCCTTCCTAGACATGGACGGAGGGGGGAGGACCTTGGACTTTCCACAGGGCAGGGAACCATGACTGCTCTTTGGATTAGAGAGGGAGGGGGAGAGGAG
>NW_026070063.1:5127-6002 GCF_014885135.2 Alexandromys fortis
ATCTCCAAAATATATAAAGAACTCAAGAAACTAGACATTAAAATTCTAAATAACCCAATTAAAAATGGGGTACTGAATTGAACAGAAAATTTTCCACAGAAGAATTTCAAATGGCCAAAAGATACTTAAGGATATGTTCAACTTCCTTATCTATCAGGGAAATGCAAATCAAAACAACTTTGAGATAATTTATTCTTTCAAAATAAAACTTCATAGGTTTGCCGGACGGTGGTAGCGCACACCTTTAATCCCAGCACTCGGGAGGAGGAGGCAGGTGGATCTCTGTGAGTTCGAGGCCAGCCTGGTCTACAAGAGCTAGTTCCAGGACAGGAACCAAAAAGCTACGGAGAAACCCTGTCTCGAAAAATCCAAAAAAAAAAAAATCTTTATAGGTTTATCTTTGATTGTTTAATTTTTACAGTTTAAATATTAGAAAAATGTGATTGAAATTATTGAATATACAACCTTGGAGGAGGATCTTCTTAACATGACTGTATATTTTCTGTTATAGATACACCTACATAAAAACTAGAAATAATTTAGAGCCTCCCATATGAAAATAAACAAAAGAGAAAGTGTGTTCAGCTTGACAAAGTTACTGCACTAATAGTTTCCCAGATAGACTACTGTTATTTTTGGTAAAAAGAAAACATATTGTAAAATAGTACTTGTTTTCAAAATAAGGTCTTCATGCATACTTATACATAAATTTACATGTATATATAAGGATAGATGCCACATTGATCATTTCTGAAGACTTCAGACATTCCTAACTTTGTTTTCACTCTAACAGTAGGCCAATATAAAAAACACTTTTGCTTTTGTAGGTCATTGAACAAACCTTAAAACTTAAGCACCACAAGAGAAAAAATTAA
>NW_026070064.1:0-5693 GCF_014885135.2 Alexandromys fortis
CCTCTCTGGGTGGCTGTTCTGTGCCTGATGGACACTTTCCTGGCCACCTGGTGGATATCAATGGGGCGGGGACCTTGTCACAGAGCTACCAGTATGAGGTATGTCTAATGGGAGGCACTGGCACAAATGAGTTCAAATTCCTGAAGCCAGTTTCTCCCAATCTACCACTCCAATTCCCCAGGAAAGACATGGAGGAAAGTCCTACTTTACGCAATAGTTTGGGGTTATTTAGTGACAGCAGCTGATGCTATATTTCATTTTATAACTATCTCAAAACAATATGTATTTCTCCCAATTTGCATGATCTTCAAATCTCCTAGTGTTTGCATTTAGTTATGTCCCTCCCTCTCTTCATCTTATATCCGTGCTTGTAATAAGATGGTCATGTTTAAACTGTGGCCTGTTCTGTAGGATATCCTAACTGGTGAAAGAACTTAGTTCCTTAAACCCCACAAAACCACCCCATCTGTCTTTCCCAGCTGCACTTTCACCTCCGCTTTGCTTTGATGAAATAAACAGACCTCTTCAGAAGTGGTTGGAACCTTCAGGTGTTAACTTTCCTTCACTCTCTTTTTGTGCTTTTTCTTGAGGCTTATTATTGTGGATACTATTTTCAAGTAAGTTTATTTTAAAACCGTTCTAGTTTAGATGTTATGTTTGAAGGTTTGTTACTGTTCATATATTGGAAAATCTATACTGTGATCCAACCATTAGGCCCATTGAAAAGGAGCCCAGAGTGGGTCTGGGGATGGCTCAGTGATAGGTTCCCAGATAAATGAGAGCACAGAATAAACAAGCAGGGACAGTGATGATCTTCTTAATAACTCTGCCGTATGCGTTCTGGAAGGTGACTGGGGAGGCACATGAATACTGTGGCCACTTAGAGAATCCTGGAATATGAGCCCTTCATTTTACTAATGTCTCAAGGTCAGAATGTAAGTCAGGTGTACAGGCACCCAAACAGTAGTTTAGATAGGAGGAAATGAGCTTGTGAGATAATATATAATTTTGATTATTTTCTCCCTGGAATAAACAAGCATTGCTGAGTGCTGATTCACATGTAAAGTTATGATGTGTGTGTTTTCCAACATTCAAACCTAGAAGGATGAAATATTTTGTGCTCAGTACTTAGTCTATTTGTGAGTTTGAAATTTCCCATATTATTCTATCGCTTAAACTTTCTGATAAGGTCACAAGACACCAAGTAGGTCCCAAACTCTACTGAGTATCAGCCAAAAGTTTGGTGACCACTTTTTTTTGGATGTATAAAAGTGTCATATATGTGTAGTTTCAAGAGATTACTATTTAGGTTCTAATTTTAAAAAAAATTAAATTAAACCAACACAGAAGGGAGTTTTATCTTGTGTTGAGAAGGACCAGCCTGTAATGTTCTTGCCATTAATGGTCGGATAACACTACAGGAAAAAATGTAAAAGTTGGGAGATGAAGTTTTCTAAAAAGCCTAAAGTAGTCTGTATGTATAGAAGGAGGAAAATGCAGTGAGAAAATGGGTCATCATGGAAGAGAAAGATAGTAAGGCATGACGGTAAGAATGGGGGAAGAACTAAGTAATGACGCTTCCAGTCCCATAGACTAGAGTCAACTCCCTCGTGAAGATATTTAACACTGTATATTAGTTAACTAACTTTAGTTCATTAAAATCCCTCCAAAATCTAAGACAACCAGTGTTTATCCTTTTGGGAAGCTAGGCATTTCATCATCAGTCCATTGAACTCTGTAATCTTCGCATGCAGTCAAAATGTGGATACAGGCTAGTTAAATTTAAGTTCCTACTTTGGGAAGTAGAAGTTGACGTGTGCTCTCTCGCCTTTTAATGAAAGCTCCTTTATAGCGAGAACTCGCTGAAGAGCAGTAAGTCAAATCAAGTGTTAAGATTACCTCCTGCCATTATGGAACTGAGTGGAGAAGAGTTGGAGGATCACTTAAAACACTATAGCATGCCAGACCAGATACACATATTACATAAGTAAAAATANTTATAGCATGCCAGACCAGATACACATATTACATAAGTAAAAATACTGACAATAGCTATTTCATGGGTGCCAGAGTAGCTATAGGGAAAAAGCCAGAAAAGACTATAATGAGTGCCGACAAAATGTGGGGAAAATGGAATACTGGTGCTGTAAACTTAAAAAATGATACATTTTTTTTGGAAAGCAGCTTGTCAGTTCTTCAAAATATTAAATATATAAACATTCTGTTCCTCAGAAATTCAATTCCTATATACTTATCTGAAAGAAATAACTATATCTATCTATACAAAACCACTTATGAACAAATGTCCATAATGCAATTAGTGTTGAACATAATGCTAAAAAAATGAAACAACCCAAATAGCTATCAACTGATAAACAGATAAGCCAAATGTGGCATTTCCATATAAGGAAATTATTTTTAATGAGCAATAAAATAAGTGAAATGTGATAATGTCTAGGTTTAGGGTTATTATTGCTGTGATGAAACACCATGACCAAAGCATGTTGGGGAAGAAAGGGTTTATACGGCTTTGGCTTCCTCATCACTGTTCATCATTGAAGTCAGGGCAGGAGCTGGAACAGAGGCTGTGGAGGAGTGCTGGTTACTGGGTCACAGTAGTTCTTTCTCATCAGGACAGACGGCCCAAGCATAATGACAAGGAAACTTATTATTAATTATGAAAGCTTGGCTTTTAGCTTAGGCTTATCTCAACTAGCTTATATAACTTAAATTAACCTATTTATAATAATCTACATCTGCCACCTGACATTACCTCTCTTCCATTTTACACCTCCTGTTTCCTCTCTGTCTCTGGCTAGCGACTCTGCCTTTCTTCTTCCCAAAGTTTTCTCTTTGGCCAGAGTTCCGCCTATACCTTGTACCTAGCTATTTATCATTCAGCTTTTTATTACACAAATCATAGCAATGCATCTTCACACAGTGTTCAAATATCCCACAATACTGGGTTTCTCTCCAAAGCTTGTTCAAAATACTTTCTTATAGAATCCAGAATCATCAACTCAGAAGTGACCCTACCCTCCATGGACTAGGCCCTACCACTTCAATCACTAATTTAGAAAATTCTCTACAGGCTTGCCTACATAAACCTATATTATGCAACCATTTTCTCAATTGTGGCTTTCTTCTCTCCAATGACTTTAGCCTGTGGCAAGTTGACATAAACTAGTCAGCCCATCACCATAGGAAATCTCAAAAATATGGTGTTAATTTTTATGTTCTTTGGCAGCCTACTGGTTATGGTGTAGTGCTCTCTCAAAAATATTATGCTGAATGAAAAAACTATTATTTTTAAAAATCACATATTCTATAATTGTTTATACAAAATAATGAGAACAAACAAATCTATGGAGACAGAAAGTGTTTTGGTAGTTGTCTAAGGTTGGGGAAATGTGTAGGAGTGAAGACTAGCTGGGTGCAATTTATATGGGGGATAATGAAATATTTAAATTTAGAAATAATGGTAAGAGCTACACAATTCTGAAAATATAAACTGTAAACCTTAAATGATGTGATACAATGGTGACTCTATTTCAACAAAGATGTTCCAAGTAGTGGAGAATGGCTCTAGAAACCTATGATTTCAAGCAATCTGGATCTTTTCTTATCCATGATGATGAAAATGTAAAGAGAAATTCAAACTGCCAAGGCAAAAGAACCCTACAGACATAACAGATGGTCTAGGTACCAACCTTGCTCAAGCTTTTCCAGATACATAAGCATCAATATTTCCATATTTCTAGGTGGAATTGTGTGTTTCCTCGCTCTAGTGGAGAGTTACCAAACTTTCTGGAGCTCTCATGCTTGTATATGAGTAACCAATCAATCTTCTAAAATCTTTTGCTGAAGCCAATTTTTTTTCAATCTTCAAATAGTTGTTATAGTTAAATTTAACATGGTACATTCAAATCAAGCTGGTCAACTTTGTAATAGATGACTTCTATAAATTATAAGTAGTTAAGAAAATTTTCTCATAGTCAATGAAGGAAAGTTGTTTAGAAATACCTGTAAAAAAAAAAATCCGACCTCTAAGAATGAATTTTCTTGAAAAGTCTCAATAAAAGCCAACCAACAGTTTAATTGACAAGAGGTACTGGAATTAAAGGACTTGTGTTAATTTAACTTATAAGGACTGCTACCATCTTTTTAACTGGCAATCTGGCCTCCATTCCTCATCCAGTCAGTGCACTGTTTAATCTAAAAACATGGTCATTCAGGCCCCAGCTCTTTAGCTATAGTCCAGTCTTCACTAGTCAAGCCATATGCTGCCCTTCTCCACCAAGGACTGCCCTCCCTGTGGTATAGTTCCTGGGTATCTCCCTCTGGGAACAGCAAGTGATTTGCCTTTAAATCTTCTCCTATCTGCTCCTATCATACCTTTGACCTTGTCATAGCCTCCTCTACTGGGCACAGCTACAGTATATCAACCATCTCCTGTTCCTGCTCTAAATTTCCTTCTTATCCAACCAACTCCTTCATTTAGTGCTCACACTCACATTCATGCTCTCTTATCCCCAATTACCTTGTTCAGTTTTCATTTTCTACCCTTACTTGCTTCCTCACCCCTTTAACTTCTTAACCAAGGACAGTTTCATTTTCTTTGCAATCATTCTACTGAAAAAGTTATTTTAATGGTCATAAAAATGTCTGTATGCATTAAATAATGTTATATTACCAAATCAAAGAAATGTAACTCTACAGTGTTTTGCAAAAGTCCTTTTCTTTCATGTGACTGTGCCAACACAAATGGCTACATAATTAGAGCAGCTTTGCCTTTCGTGACCCTTCTAGAACCAAACTTCACTCCAAATGACTGCTCCAACATTTCCTATGGAAAATTAATAGTCTGTATGGCTATAACTTCTCACTATCATACCTATTTTCTAGATGATTTGGGGGAAAGATAGTCATTTAGACCTCTTCTGTCCAAGACAAGAAAGTTATAAACAAAAACTTTGCTCTCAAACTTTCTGTGAAATTACCAAGGTCAAACCAAACTACCAAAGAGGCTCAGGCAGGCATATCAGCTCAGCTTCCTTATATCTTAGTTACTCTTTTATTGCTGTGATAAAACATATGACCAAGGCAACTAAGTTTTAGGGGCTTATTTTTTCAGAGTGTTAGTGTCCGTGATAGTCTGGTGGCAGGAATAGCTGAGAGCTCACACCTTGATCTACAAATTGGAGGCAGAAAGAAAACTATAAGAAAGTCATAAGTTCTTTTAAACATCAAAGTCTGCCTCAAGTGATACTCCTTCTCCAACAGAGCCACACTTTCGGATCCTTCCCAAATAATTCTACCAGCTGGAGATGAAGTGTTCAACCATAAGAGTCCTCGGCAGGCATTCCCATCCAAGCCTCCATACCATACAATTGAGTGCATGTAAAAGAGTAGTGTATTTTAATAGACACCTATCAGAGTAATCCACAAATTCTACCTTAAATATGATAGACAATTTTAATACTTACTTTTTTCTTGACTTGAGAATATTTTCCACTCTTCCTAACTTTCTTGAAATTCCATTTGCCTTTCAGAGAATTATTTTTTAATATAGATATTTTTTGTTTTGAAGAACTTACTTATTTTCCTTTTTTTCTGTGAACATAGGTTCTAGTTTTCTGTGTCTAACAAAATTTACAAATGCCTATTGTTTTCCAATAAGAGTAGCCCTTGTC
>NW_026070065.1:0-5658 GCF_014885135.2 Alexandromys fortis
CCCTCCCTCCCTCCCTCCCTCCCTCCCTTCCTTCCTTCCCTTTCTTCCTTCCTTTTTTCCTTTTTTTTGAGACCATGTCCCATTATAAGCCCAAGCTTGCCCCAGCTTCCTGGGCCCTGGGACTACAGGTGTGTGCTGCCGTGCCCAGCTTCATTCTGTTTTTATTCTATTGCTTTTGTTCCACTTTTTCTCCTGTTTTTGTTGATTTTTGCCCTTTCCTGTCAGACTTCTGCCCTTCTTCCTATCTTGGGCTGTGTTTGTTCTTCTATTCCAGTCTCCTAAGGTGGAAAATTGGTCATTTATTTTCTGTCTTCTTCCTGTCTTTTTGAGAGCCACCCGCTCCCCTCAGAATCCTGTCTTCAATGTCTCACATGAAGCTAAATATTTTGTGGGCTTTGTTTTCATCCACTTTACATTATTTTCCAATTTCCTGTTACCTCCTCTTTGACCCGCGGTTATTTAGAAGGATCGTTTGAAACTTCCCAAATATTTGGGGGTTTTTCAAATACTTTCTGGCTTTGGTCCCTAGTTTAACTCTGCTGTGGTCAGAGAACATATTTGGTGTTATTTCAATTCCTTTAAATGTGTTAGATTTTTTCCCCTTTTTTAAAGCCCTGGATCTGGTTTATTTTGGCAATTGTTTCCATGTGCTTTTAAAAAAGTGAGTACTTCACTGTTGCTGGGGGTGGGGTGTTCTACAAGCATCCCTCAGATTAAGATGGTCTCTAGATCTCCTGTGTCTCCGGAGAATTCGTTATTTCCAGAGGACCGTGGTGGCTGTTAAGCACAATGTGGAGTTTCTATCTCCTCTTAGTTACGTCAGGCTTTCTTTCAGCTATTTCAAAGCGCTGGCTTTAATAGATGCACGGGAAGGATTGCTATCCTATTGGAGAATGACCCTGCTCTCCTTGGTACTGTCATCCTCTGTTGCTTGCGATATACTTTCTCCTGAAGTTTATTTTGCTTGACACTAATGTGGGTGCTCCAACTTACTTTCAAATGGTTTTACACAATATTTTTTTTTATCAGTTTAGTTTGATCTATGCCTTTTTAATTAAGAAACAGAATTTAATTTTGTTTCTTAAAATTATTTAATCTGGGTTCAGTGGGTAAAGCGCTCATGGCTGTTTATATACCCAGCATCCACATAGAGAGCCACGAATGACGACTGTGTGCATTTGTAACCCTGGTGTTGGGTGGAGTGGGGCAGAGACAGGTAGATTCCAGGAATGTTCTGACTAGCCATTCTAGTAATTAGTAACTCTCAGGTTCAGTGAAGAGGCCTTGTCTCCAAAGGGGTAGGATGAGGTGGGACTACCTAACAAAACCCCTAAAGCTAGGCCTGCAAAGCTTCCTTTCTAGTTGTTGATCAGGGGAATCCAAAAGATTTTTTTTTGTTTTTGTTTTTGTTTTTGTTTTTCAAGACTGGGTTTTTCTGTAGTTTTAGAATCTGTCCTGGAACTAGCTCTTGTAGATTTGGCTGGACTCAAACTCACAGAGATTCATCTGCCTGCCTCTGCCTCCCGAGGGCTGGGATCAAAATTATAATATAGCCTGTTGCCATTGCCCTTGGTTGTGTCCCAAAACTTGAAAGTAAGACTCCATTGCTGAAGACACCACATGTGTCAGATATTGTGTTTGGAGGGAACCATCTGGAAAGGACCCAGAAGTCTCCTCCTTGAGGACTAGTTCCATAAGGAGCTACTCAAGCTTCCAAAAGAGAAAAGCAGCCGCAAATTCCACCCAGCTGTAATGCTCTCGAACCACAACAATGGCCAGAATGGCAAGATATCCTGAAAGGCGTGTCACTGGCTCTTAGCTCTTGGAGTAACAAACAGCTGTCTAATGGGTGTTAGGTCCACTCAGTAGGAGGGGATTTATGCCTGCTACTGTAAATCTAGCCAGCTACCCATGGATGTTAAGGCTGTGAACCCTAAAGAAGTATTTATCACTGCCACTTCCCTAAACCAGCTGTATTCTAAATACTTATCCTTAAACCCACAGATAGGTAGCTCTCACCTCTCAACAAAGAAAGTTCTTTTTGCCAAAGACAGATTCCCTTACACAAAGTCACAACTGGTCAAAGTTCAAATAAAAACTGTGTGCTCACCAACCTCAACGACACATCTACAACGCAAACCCTATTCCTAAGACTTAATGAACATTTTAGAACGGTCAGGCAGGAAGATGGTAAGAGCCAGAGGACCAGGATGTCTGGTTGGGAGATACGTTTTCTGTACATGACATGGAAGCTGTGCCCATGAAATCTCAACAATAAGGTTGCTTAAACAAGACCTGCACATTGGCAATACCACTTGACATGCCAAAGTAGGTGGGAGAAATCTCACAAGCTCTTACCCTTAGAAGAAGAGCTGTAGCCAATTCATGACTACTGAGAGGAGAGTCAGTCTTCTCCAGAGACAAGACCACCCCTGATCCAATCCCAAGCATTCAGCCCTAAACATATATGCATCCAAATGAATGAACACACCACATGGATGGTGTAGGCTGTTTATATATATGTTTGTGCATGTGTATGTGCGCACACATGCACATCAATAATTGAAGAAGAGGTCATGAATTTGAGAGGAAGTGAAAGGATATGGGAGGAGCTGCAAGGGGCAGAGGAAGAAATGATGTAAATAGAGTACTTCATGCATGAAAGTCTAAAAAAAAACCTTTAAGTAAACAAAAAATAAGATGGAGAGTGGTAGAGGAAGACACACAACATCAACCTCTGGTTTCTACACACCTGGATATATATATATATATATATATATATATACACACACACACACACACATACACAAAGAAGATCTCTCTCTCTCTCCATTTTCCTTTCTGTCTCTCTATCTGTCTGTCTCATTGTCTCTGTCTGTCTGTCTGCCTCTTTCCAGTCTGGCAATTGCATCTTTAAAGCAATTTTTTTCTTCTTATGTCTATCTGTGTGCTTGGGTGTATTCTTGTGTGCAGGAGCCCATGGAAGACAGAAGGCGTCATCAGATCTCTTGGAGCTGGAATTGCAGATAGTTGTGGGCTGTCCAAAATGGGCACTGGGACTAAATTGGGTCTTCCAGAATAGCAGCAAGCACTCATAACCACTGAGCCACCTCTCCGGCTTGCAATGGCATTTTTTTTAAATTATCATATGCATTCATTTGCTAGAAGTGTCATCACTGCCACCAATGCGGTACCTTAAACAACATCACTTAGTTTTCTTAGTCCTAGAGGCCACACGTTCAGAATAAAGATGCCAATGGCCAACAAGTATTGCTTTTTCCTGAGATTCTTCTCTGTGATTTGGAGATTAATGCAAGAATCTCATAAAAGTTTATTTACCTCCAAAGCCCTAAACACAGTCACATTCCAAGGTGATATATCAGGAGTTCTCAGCCCATGGGATGTGACTCCCTGGGGGTGAATGACCTTTTCATAGGAGTCTAAGACCATTGGAAAACACAGATAATTACACCACGATTCATAACAATAGCAAAGTTACAGTTATGAAGTAGCAACGAAAGTAATTTTATGGTTAGGGGTTACCACAACATGAGGGGCTGTATTAAAGACTTGTAGCATTAGGAAGATCAAGAGACACTGGTCTAGATATTAGGGGTTCAGTATATAAATTCTGAAGCTTTGCAAGTCAGTCCACAAGTCATAATGTAATGATAGATACGTTTGGGTTAAAATCTGTGCTCCTGGATCCTGGTACAAATTTTATATGTTCCATTTCTTTGGTTTACATTTTTTTTCAGATTGAATGTTTGTTATTATTCTCCTTTATTCCCACTATTGGGTTATTTATTTAACTTAAAGTTTACTTTCATCTGTTGCCCTAAGTTTTAGAATACCTGCAGAAGTCATCCTTGTGCTTCACTTAAACGTGGGGCTCTCACCACAACGCAGAGCTGACGGCCACATCCATTGGGCTGGTGCTGTCTTAAGCTTCACTCCCACAGGCACTGCAAGACCCAAGACACGGTGACTCCTTCAACCCTTTCCAGCAGTTTAAGATTCGCCTCTGTGTTTGCCTTTTCTGTGTCCCCTGCTTTCTTTTGTTATTCTTGGCTTCGGCTTGTTATCATAAATTTTGTCCTCAAGAACGTCTTATTATTTCTCAGAGTGTCCGTCTGCTGGCAACAGATCCTTTCAGCTTTAATTTTCACAGACGTAGCTTTTGCTGGACATTTGTGACGGAAAGGTCCCATCGCATGGAGTGGAAATCTGGGTGGGCAGTCTCCACCCCTTTCCACATCCTCTTTCGTAATTGTATAGATGTCATTCCGTGGCCTTCTGGCTTGCTTAGACTCTGCAGACAAGTCAGCTGTGTCCCATCTTTTGTTCTCTTTATGTTCTTTGTCATTTTCTGTCTATTTTCATGAGTTTGTTTGTGAATATGGATTTCAATTCTTTAAGTATAATGTGGTCAAATTTTTCCCTCTTCTTTCTCTTGCTCTTTTTCCTCTTTATCCTTCAACGCCTTGTTTTCTTCTGTCATTTTTACAGTTCTTAGATTGATAGATCTGTAAGGTTTAGTATCTGTTACTAAGTTTTCCATTATTCATATAGAAATACATGCATAAATTATTTCTTTGTGTGTATGTGTGTGTGTGTGGGTCAGAGGACAACTTTGTGGAGTCTGTACTCTCCTGTTACTTTTACATGTGTATGATGTTCAGGGCATCAGGCTTGGGCAGCAAGCTCTTTACACGCTGAGCATCTCATTGCTCCCAGTCAGCATGTCTTAAAATGTTCGCACTGCTTGCTCTTTCTGTCCACCTTCCAGTTCGATGTTTGGCCTTTGGACATTGTCCCCACTAGTTTCATTTCTGTTCTGTTTTCCTCTTTGCTTTTCAGTTTGAGTAATTTCTATTGTTCTGTCTCAGTTCACTATTTCCTCTGCTCCCTCAAGTCTGGTAATGAGACTTTTGGTGTTGTTCCCTTTGTTTTCCATTTCTAGTCTTTCTACTTGCCCCCACCCCCACCACCCACTGCCTGCTGCCTACAGTTTGTATCTCTTTTCTTTTGTACCATCTGGAACACACATATTGTCCACTTTTTTGCCAAAATTTTAACACATTACCAATAGTTATTTTAAATTTCTTCTCTGATAGTTTCAATATCTACATAGTTTTTAAGTTTAGTTCTATTGATGGATCTATCTGTCTGTCTGTCTTTCTATTATCATTCTTTTTATCTATCTACTTATCATTTACCTGTCATCTAGTTATCTATCATTTATCTATCTGTCATTTATCTATCTGTCATCTATCTATCTATCTATCTATCTATCTATCTATCTATCTATCCATCCATCCACCTATTTGTCATCCATCCATCCATCCATCCATCCATCCATCTATTTATCTATCAAGTTTATTTTTCTTCATGGTGTGCTTTGTAACTGTGTTGCCACTGTTGAAGGCTGATCATCTTCTGTAGAACACTATGGACTGAAGTAAATACCGGGAGTGGCCAGACCTCCTTATATTTTACTGGACCTTCTTTATGGAGAGTTAAACACTCTCATCAGGAGTCAAGATGAGTTTAAACTTTGTTGTTTCTTTTTTTTTTTTTTTTTTAGGTTTTTCGAGACAGGGTTTCTCTGTGGCTTTGGAGCCTGTCCTGGAACTAGCTCTGTAGACCAGGCTGGTC
>NW_026070066.1:0-5642 GCF_014885135.2 Alexandromys fortis
AACACCCGCCTCCCAAGTGCAAGTTGCTTCCAGACCATTAAAAGCTGAGGGCCAGGAAAGGGCCCCTGAATGTCATTTCCTTTTTTTTTTTTTTTTCACTTAAAGAAAGGAAGACTCTATAGTGAAAACACGGCAGAGCCAGAATTAGAACCCGAGTTTCCTGGTTCCAAAAGCTGTGAAATAAATTCTCCTAAAGTCTTGAGTCTGAGACTCAAGAAAAAGACAACTTTTTTTTTCTTTTTTTATGCCCTAAACCCTACATGTATCTTCAGACTCCAGTCTTGGCTATTGGTAGTGAGGCAGTATATTGGGAATGAGGGTGTTCAAAAGGATACATAGACTCTGGTGGACTGTCCTGGAATCCTTTAGTGGTGACAACCAGTGTAGTTGACATGCTGAGCAGGCTCTCAGCACAAGGGTGTTAAGGAAAACTAAGGAGAGAAAGGTGACTGATTTCTGGTCCAAGAGAAAGTTGTAGAAGTGAGAACTGAAAAGTTGGTCTAATACTGAGTTGATTTGGCTGGTTAGCTCAGGATTCTCCACTGAAGGACATCGTCAGTTGAGATCCAAGGACACAGGGCAGGACAGGCTTGGCAGCAGCGTGGAAGCTCATGGGAACACGTTGTTGTCAACAAACCAGGGAATCAAAAAATAGACGCCTAATCAGATTTTGAAATTAACACTTCATGGGGGAAGATGGTCTTCTCTCCTCTGGACTCCTACCCTGGCAGCAGACTTCATCTTGTAATTGGTTGGTGATAATCCATATCACATCCTTCCTAGGAGGCTCCAAAGTCTTCTCAAGTCCCGACACAATTATGCTGATGTCCCTTTTCCTCAGCTTTCTGGGCAAGGCACCCTTACTCTGTTTTGTCTGGGTTTTTTTTTTTTTTTTTTTTTTTTGGTCCCAAAGGGTATTCATTAGCACATTTAAGTATCTTAGGGGATTCATCTCTTAATTTTCGGATTCTTTCTTCTAATGTCAAGACTAAGAGCTGGCTGTCTTGAAGTGTTTTGCCTTAAGGACAGAGTCTCAGTCTTTGAAGCATCACTAAGATGGTGTTAGAAGGTCAGTGACACAAAATGATTGCCAACCTGTGGCATCAAGGCTTTTTTTGTATGTGAGAATTTGTTTTCTGTCAGTAATGGGCCAAAGGAAGCTAGTTGTGCCTTTGGTCTGGCTAACACCTTTATTGCCACCCAAACCAGACACAATCCTCAGTAGAGTAAATCTGTATTCATAGCATTCCACTTGCAGGGTCCCATCCTTAACTATCACAGACTTCGTGGACCTTACTGTACTCATTGCTGTCATGTGAAGTCTGTTCAGATGGTCTATCTACAGAAGATTTCTCTAGACTGATGTCTGACCTGGTCAGGCTCAAGGGAGAAGGGAAAGCAGGTTCTTCCTGAATGCAGCCAGTTAATGTGAGAGAAACAGCTTTTTGAGACAGCAGTCAGACATTGTAGCACTTTCTAGATGTTGGGATGTGCTGAATGCCATGGGAGCACCTCATACAGGGAAGGCCAACCTGTATTTGCACCTTGGTTGCAGTGTGGAGGCAAACAGCTGGCCTGGTTTGGAATCAGGAGGCTGTGTTGACCTTTAGTTCTGCGTTGGCTATAGTTTCTCAACTCTCTCACAGTGCAAACAAGCCGAAGAGATCTGACTCCAAAACCGAGAGTGTCTCTGAAGGTAACAATCATCTCTGCTTAAAATGGTGGCACATGCCATTAATATCAGCACTCTGGAGGCAGAGGCAGGCAGGTCTCTGAGTTCAAGGCCAGCCTGATCTACAGAGCAATTTCCAGGAGAGCTAGGGCTACACAGAGAAACCCTGTTTTGAAAAACAAACACAAACAAACAAAAAGAATCATCTCTGAAGTACATTGTTCCTTCAGCACACACACCCCCATAAATGAATGTGCTCATGTCTATCAGAAGGTATTGGCTGGGTTCAGAACCAAGATCAGAATGTTCAGGGTCTCTATCTCCTTCCTGTAAGACTGCAGGCAAGTGAAGTTTATCTTGTAGGAGGAAGGAAGCATACCATCCTGAACACACTCTCTGTTGTAAGTTCTGCCACTGATACCTTTATGGGAAGCCCATGCCTAAGGGCAACACCATTTTAACCAAGAACCACCTTACAGTGTGGTTCTGTAGACAGAAGTTTCTGTCCCACCTGGTCCTGCAGCCATTCATTCCCAAAGAAACACAGAGACTTATATTAATTATAAATTGTTCGACCTGTTATCTCAGTCTTATCATTAACTAGCTCTTACAACTTAAATTAACCCATAATTCTTGTCTGTTTAGCCACATAGCTTGGTATCTTTTCTCAGTAAGGCATTTCCAGCTTTCTTCCTCTGCATCTGACTTGTGATTGCATCTCTTTCCTCTTCCCAGAATTCTCCTAGTCTGGTCACCCCATCTATACTTTCTTGCCTGGCTACTGGCCAATCAGCATTTTATTAAACCAATACGAGTGACAAATCTTTACAGTGTACAAGAGCATTATCCCACAACAACAGTTTCTTACAGAAGAACTTAAAGCATGAGAGATTTGGAGTCAATACGAACTTACTGTAAAGGAACAGTCTTAATGGCTTGAGAGCTAAATATTGGTACAATGTTCCTTTGAACTTTGAAGTTAAGGTTGGCAATGTTTTGGATGTAATGAAAACAAGTAGGAGAAGACAGTTTCTCCTTTTTTGTAAGTAGATGTTATTAATATGTCATAAGCATGGAACTGTGAGAGATGATGTATTCTTGTTCCCATTTAATAAGTGAAAAAAACAATTATGGGGCTGGAGAGGAAACTTGATGGGTAAAGTGCTTGTTGCACAACCATGAAGAGCTGAGTTCAGATCCCTCAGCAACCACTTAAACATACAGGGATGGTAGGCAGCATGCCTGTAATCCCAGTGCTGGGAAGTGGAGACAGGAGGGTGTTGGTGATCTGCCTGACTAGACAGATGAGCAAAGTTTGTGAGGCTCAAGTTTAGAGAGAAACTGTGGTTCAAAAAACAAGGTGGATAGTGATTCAGGATGACAGTGAATGCTGACTTTTGGCCTCCAAAGGGCAGATGTATACACACACACACACACACACACACACACACACACACTCCGTACACATAAAATGACATTCTCTAATTTGTACATTTTAAAAGAATCAAAAAGCAAACAAACTTACAAAGTTATTAGTTAACCCTAGGATCTGCTGAATGTGAGGGCTCCTTCTTAGTGTTTATGTATCTATTCTCTCAGAATGAAATTTTCTACTCAGATAAGCATGCAAACACCAAATGCAAGCATTGTTCATCCCCCTATAGGATAAACAGACAGAGGCCAAAGCTCTGGGTCCTTTGCCCATTATACATTTTCGTTGTATATGGTGATTTTATAGGAAGCTGTTTTTATATGACTGGATATTGTACATTGAGCATATTCTTCCCTGTCCCTCCCTTCCTTCTCTTGTCTTCCCCTCTCTCTTCCTGTTGTACCCTTAAACAGTTTCACTCTGTTTTTATGTAATATATACATACCTGACTTTATGTATCTCAATGAAATCTAGGAATTACATATGGGAGAAAACACATGAAATTTGCCTTTCTGAGATGGGTTTAACTCACTTAACATGGTATCTCCTGTTAAGGCTGAAAAAAAAAAGATTTATACATACATGAGTCTTTTTCTTATCATTTCTCCAATGTTGGGTACCTAGATTGCCATCGCTTAAATATTGTGAATGGTCTATAATAAACATTGAGGTATGAGTACTTTTTTTCCTTTTCTTTTCTTTTTCCCTCTTTGGTTTTTTAAGACAGGATTTCTCTGTGTAGCTCTGGCTGTCCTGGAACTGGCTCTGGAGATCTGCCTGCCTCTGCCTCCCAAATGCTAGGATTAAAGGTGTACATGTGCCAAGACCACCTGCCCAGCTATTACTTTATTTTTTATTTGTTTGTAGGCCTGAGGATTTAACTTCAAGAACTAAAGTCCTCCACCCAAGAGCTATATCCCCAGCAAAAGCTAGCTTTTGGAATGTGTATGAAACACTCGGGGTCTCCTTACTCACTGGTTCTGGAATTTAGCTCTCGACTCTTAATGTTTTTCATTAGTTTCTTTATTTTTACTTATCTGAATCACATTTTGGGAAATTTGGGCAGTGGGCATTTCAGCTCAAGAGTTCCTTTGTGAATTCAAGCAATTGTGACTTTTCCTCTCTTTGCCATAAAATAAAAATGAAAATTATACATTGTGGAGTACTTCCTCTTCTAGAGCATGGTTTCCAGATCAACTGTGAGCATGCCTAGTGCAGGCCATAGGCCTCATGCTGCAGCTGTGAGAGGACACTCGGCTGCTGCAGGCGATGCCATGTTGTGTGAGCATTTGGGGCTATCACAGTTGTTGCTCCATTGGCTCAGGGTCCCATGCTAACTGCTCAACTTGATGTTTCGTGGTTCCATCTGCCGACTGTAGGCAGGAGCTGCACTCCTGGTCATCCTCTGACCTTCTATGAGACACTCCTTCTTAAACCATTGTTGCACTTTCTATCTCTGCCATTTTTATTTTTCAGCTCCTGTGGGCTTTCTTTTTTTTATATCACATACTCTCTTTTCCAGGGGATTTCTTCCCACACTCATGTTCCAACATACTCCTCCCAACTCTATCCCCAACATCATAATTCATTTAACAACACAGGACATTCTGGACCAGAAACATTAGGCCCAAATTCATCTTCCCCTCTGGGCTTGCCAATTGAATGTCAATTTGACAGAAGCAAATGTCATCTAAGAGTAGGAAACCTCAACAACAACAACAAAAAAATGCCTCCTAAGATTGGGCTGTACACAGACCTGCAGGGAAAGGGCTTCATTAATGATCTATGGGGGAAAGGCCCAGTCCTTTATGGTTGGTGCCACTCCTGGACTGGTGGTCCTGGGTTCTGTAAGAAAGCAGGCTGAGCAAGTCATGAGGAGCAAGCCAGTGAACAGCACTCCTCCATGGCCTCTGCATCAGGTCTTGCTTCCTGGTTCCTTCCCTGACTCCCTTTGGTGATGGACTGTGAGGTGGAAGTGTAAGCCAAATAAACCCTTTCCTCACCAAGCTGCTTTTGGTCGTGGTATTTCATCCTTACAATAGTTACCCTAGGACACTTCGCTATCTAGGTAGTCCCACATTGCAGAAGCCTTCACCCCTACCCTGCCATGGTCTTTCCAGAGCCCACTGTCTCCCCAAGTCACCCATTTCCCCCATAATCTTGCTTGCAAGAGACATAATACCAGAAGATATCTGGTCTTTGGCAATACCAGTCTCTTGGCATAATAGTGAGTCTTGAATCCAGAAAGGGGAAGGGATAATCCAAGTGCCAGGAAGCAAAAGAGATTACCATATTCACACAGATCTCAGCTCTCTGCCCCTCTCCTCGGGCTCCATGGCGTCCTTCTTAGAATTGCTCCCTTCTAAGAGGGTCTCATAGAAGGATATAGTTTAGACATACATAACACTGCAGAACATGGTAATCATCATGATACTCTCATGGTAGGTATGTTTTCCTTCTTATCTACTGTGGACTGGATTTAGTAACTTCTTCTTCCAAATATGTATGTGTATATATATTTTATATATACATATTTAT
>NW_026070067.1:0-5641 GCF_014885135.2 Alexandromys fortis
AACACCCGCCTCCCAAGTGCAAGTTGCTTCCAGACCATTAAAAGCTGAGGGCCAGGAAAGGGCCCCTGAATGTCATTTCCTTTTTTTTTTTTTTTCACTTAAAGAAAGGAAGACTCTATAGTGAAAACACGGCAGAGCCAGAATTAGAACCCGAGTTTCCTGGTTCCAAAAGCTGTGAAATAAATTCTCCTAAAGTCTTGAGTCTGAGACTCAAGAAAAAGACAACTTTTTTTTTCTTTTTTTATGCCCTAAACCCTACATGTATCTTCAGACTCCAGTCTTGGCTATTGGTAGTGAGGCAGTATATTGGGAATGAGGGTGTTCAAAAGGATACATAGACTCTGGTGGACTGTCCTGGAATCCTTTAGTGGTGACAACCAGTGTAGTTGACATGCTGAGCAGGCTCTCAGCACAAGGGTGTTAAGGAAAACTAAGGAGAGAAAGGTGACTGATTTCTGGTCCAAGAGAAAGTTGTAGAAGTGAGAACTGAAAAGTTGGTCTAATACTGAGTTGATTTGGCTGGTTAGCTCAGGATTCTCCACTGAAGGACATCGTCAGTTGAGATCCAAGGACACAGGGCAGGACAGGCTTGGCAGCAGCGTGGAAGCTCATGGGAACACGTTGTTGTCAACAAACCAGGGAATCAAAAAATAGACGCCTAATCAGATTTTGAAATTAACACTTCATGGGGGAAGATGGTCTTCTCTCCTCTGGACTCCTACCCTGGCAGCAGACTTCATCTTGTAATTGGTTGGTGATAATCCATATCACATCCTTCCTAGGAGGCTCCAAAGTCTTCTCAAGTCCCGACACAATTATGCTGATGTCCCTTTTCCTCAGCTTTCTGGGCAAGGCACCCTTACTCTGTTTTGTCTGGGTTTTTTTTTTTTTTTTTTTTTTTTGGTCCCAAAGGGTATTCATTAGCACATTTAAGTATCTTAGGGGATTCATCTCTTAATTTTCGGATTCTTTCTTCTAATGTCAAGACTAAGAGCTGGCTGTCTTGAAGTGTTTTGCCTTAAGGACAGAGTCTCAGTCTTTGAAGCATCACTAAGATGGTGTTAGAAGGTCAGTGACACAAAATGATTGCCAACCTGTGGCATCAAGGCTTTTTTTGTATGTGAGAATTTGTTTTCTGTCAGTAATGGGCCAAAGGAAGCTAGTTGTGCCTTTGGTCTGGCTAACACCTTTATTGCCACCCAAACCAGACACAATCCTCAGTAGAGTAAATCTGTATTCATAGCATTCCACTTGCAGGGTCCCATCCTTAACTATCACAGACTTCGTGGACCTTACTGTACTCATTGCTGTCATGTGAAGTCTGTTCAGATGGTCTATCTACAGAAGATTTCTCTAGACTGATGTCTGACCTGGTCAGGCTCAAGGGAGAAGGGAAAGCAGGTTCTTCCTGAATGCAGCCAGTTAATGTGAGAGAAACAGCTTTTTGAGACAGCAGTCAGACATTGTAGCACTTTCTAGATGTTGGGATGTGCTGAATGCCATGGGAGCACCTCATACAGGGAAGGCCAACCTGTATTTGCACCTTGGTTGCAGTGTGGAGGCAAACAGCTGGCCTGGTTTGGAATCAGGAGGCTGTGTTGACCTTTAGTTCTGCGTTGGCTATAGTTTCTCAACTCTCTCACAGTGCAAACAAGCCGAAGAGATCTGACTCCAAAACCGAGAGTGTCTCTGAAGGTAACAATCATCTCTGCTTAAAATGGTGGCACATGCCATTAATATCAGCACTCTGGAGGCAGAGGCAGGCAGGTCTCTGAGTTCAAGGCCAGCCTGATCTACAGAGCAATTTCCAGGAGAGCTAGGGCTACACAGAGAAACCCTGTTTTGAAAAACAAACACAAACAAACAAAAAGAATCATCTCTGAAGTACATTGTTCCTTCAGCACACACACCCCCATAAATGAATGTGCTCATGTCTATCAGAAGGTATTGGCTGGGTTCAGAACCAAGATCAGAATGTTCAGGGTCTCTATCTCCTTCCTGTAAGACTGCAGGCAAGTGAAGTTTATCTTGTAGGAGGAAGGAAGCATACCATCCTGAACACACTCTCTGTTGTAAGTTCTGCCACTGATACCTTTATGGGAAGCCCATGCCTAAGGGCAACACCATTTTAACCAAGAACCACCTTACAGTGTGGTTCTGTAGACAGAAGTTTCTGTCCCACCTGGTCCTGCAGCCATTCATTCCCAAAGAAACACAGAGACTTATATTAATTATAAATTGTTCGACCTGTTATCTCAGTCTTATCATTAACTAGCTCTTACAACTTAAATTAACCCATAATTCTTGTCTGTTTAGCCACATAGCTTGGTATCTTTTCTCAGTAAGGCATTTCCAGCTTTCTTCCTCTGCATCTGACTTGTGATTGCATCTCTTTCCTCTTCCCAGAATTCTCCTAGTCTGGTCACCCCATCTATACTTTCTTGCCTGGCTACTGGCCAATCAGCATTTTATTAAACCAATACGAGTGACAAATCTTTACAGTGTACAAGAGCATTATCCCACAACAACAGTTTCTTACAGAAGAACTTAAAGCATGAGAGATTTGGAGTCAATACGAACTTACTGTAAAGGAACAGTCTTAATGGCTTGAGAGCTAAATATTGGTACAATGTTCCTTTGAACTTTGAAGTTAAGGTTGGCAATGTTTTGGATGTAATGAAAACAAGTAGGAGAAGACAGTTTCTCCTTTTTTGTAAGTAGATGTTATTAATATGTCATAAGCATGGAACTGTGAGAGATGATGTATTCTTGTTCCCATTTAATAAGTGAAAAAAACAATTATGGGGCTGGAGAGGAAACTTGATGGGTAAAGTGCTTGTTGCACAACCATGAAGAGCTGAGTTCAGATCCCTCAGCAACCACTTAAACATACAGGGATGGTAGGCAGCATGCCTGTAATCCCAGTGCTGGGAAGTGGAGACAGGAGGGTGTTGGTGATCTGCCTGACTAGACAGATGAGCAAAGTTTGTGAGGCTCAAGTTTAGAGAGAAACTGTGGTTCAAAAAACAAGGTGGATAGTGATTCAGGATGACAGTGAATGCTGACTTTTGGCCTCCAAAGGGCAGATGTATACACACACACACACACACACACACACACACACACACTCCGTACACATAAAATGACATTCTCTAATTTGTACATTTTAAAAGAATCAAAAAGCAAACAAACTTACAAAGTTATTAGTTAACCCTAGGATCTGCTGAATGTGAGGGCTCCTTCTTAGTGTTTATGTATCTATTCTCTCAGAATGAAATTTTCTACTCAGATAAGCATGCAAACACCAAATGCAAGCATTGTTCATCCCCCTATAGGATAAACAGACAGAGGCCAAAGCTCTGGGTCCTTTGCCCATTATACATTTTCGTTGTATATGGTGATTTTATAGGAAGCTGTTTTTATATGACTGGATATTGTACATTGAGCATATTCTTCCCTGTCCCTCCCTTCCTTCTCTTGTCTTCCCCTCTCTCTTCCTGTTGTACCCTTAAACAGTTTCACTCTGTTTTTATGTAATATATACATACCTGACTTTATGTATCTCAATGAAATCTAGGAATTACATATGGGAGAAAACACATGAAATTTGCCTTTCTGAGATGGGTTTAACTCACTTAACATGGTATCTCCTGTTAAGGCTGAAAAAAAAAAGATTTATACATACATGAGTCTTTTTCTTATCATTTCTCCAATGTTGGGTACCTAGATTGCCATCGCTTAAATATTGTGAATGGTCTATAATAAACATTGAGGTATGAGTACTTTTTTTCCTTTTCTTTTCTTTTTCCCTCTTTGGTTTTTTAAGACAGGATTTCTCTGTGTAGCTCTGGCTGTCCTGGAACTGGCTCTGGAGATCTGCCTGCCTCTGCCTCCCAAATGCTAGGATTAAAGGTGTACATGTGCCAAGACCACCTGCCCAGCTATTACTTTATTTTTTATTTGTTTGTAGGCCTGAGGATTTAACTTCAAGAACTAAAGTCCTCCACCCAAGAGCTATATCCCCAGCAAAAGCTAGCTTTTGGAATGTGTATGAAACACTCGGGGTCTCCTTACTCACTGGTTCTGGAATTTAGCTCTCGACTCTTAATGTTTTTCATTAGTTTCTTTATTTTTACTTATCTGAATCACATTTTGGGAAATTTGGGCAGTGGGCATTTCAGCTCAAGAGTTCCTTTGTGAATTCAAGCAATTGTGACTTTTCCTCTCTTTGCCATAAAATAAAAATGAAAATTATACATTGTGGAGTACTTCCTCTTCTAGAGCATGGTTTCCAGATCAACTGTGAGCATGCCTAGTGCAGGCCATAGGCCTCATGCTGCAGCTGTGAGAGGACACTCGGCTGCTGCAGGCGATGCCATGTTGTGTGAGCATTTGGGGCTATCACAGTTGTTGCTCCATTGGCTCAGGGTCCCATGCTAACTGCTCAACTTGATGTTTCGTGGTTCCATCTGCCGACTGTAGGCAGGAGCTGCACTCCTGGTCATCCTCTGACCTTCTATGAGACACTCCTTCTTAAACCATTGTTGCACTTTCTATCTCTGCCATTTTTATTTTTCAGCTCCTGTGGGCTTTCTTTTTTTTATATCACATACTCTCTTTTCCAGGGGATTTCTTCCCACACTCATGTTCCAACATACTCCTCCCAACTCTATCCCCAACATCATAATTCATTTAACAACACAGGACATTCTGGACCAGAAACATTAGGCCCAAATTCATCTTCCCCTCTGGGCTTGCCAATTGAATGTCAATTTGACAGAAGCAAATGTCATCTAAGAGTAGGAAACCTCAACAACAACAACAAAAAAATGCCTCCTAAGATTGGGCTGTACACAGACCTGCAGGGAAAGGGCTTCATTAATGATCTATGGGGGAAAGGCCCAGTCCTTTATGGTTGGTGCCACTCCTGGACTGGTGGTCCTGGGTTCTGTAAGAAAGCAGGCTGAGCAAGTCATGAGGAGCAAGCCAGTGAACAGCACTCCTCCATGGCCTCTGCATCAGGTCTTGCTTCCTGGTTCCTTCCCTGACTCCCTTTGGTGATGGACTGTGAGGTGGAAGTGTAAGCCAAATAAACCCTTTCCTCACCAAGCTGCTTTTGGTCGTGGTATTTCATCCTTACAATAGTTACCCTAGGACACTTCGCTATCTAGGTAGTCCCACATTGCAGAAGCCTTCACCCCTACCCTGCCATGGTCTTTCCAGAGCCCACTGTCTCCCCAAGTCACCCATTTCCCCCATAATCTTGCTTGCAAGAGACATAATACCAGAAGATATCTGGTCTTTGGCAATACCAGTCTCTTGGCATAATAGTGAGTCTTGAATCCAGAAAGGGGAAGGGATAATCCAAGTGCCAGGAAGCAAAAGAGATTACCATATTCACACAGATCTCAGCTCTCTGCCCCTCTCCTCGGGCTCCATGGCGTCCTTCTTAGAATTGCTCCCTTCTAAGAGGGTCTCATAGAAGGATATAGTTTAGACATACATAACACTGCAGAACATGGTAATCATCATGATACTCTCATGGTAGGTATGTTTTCCTTCTTATCTACTGTGGACTGGATTTAGTAACTTCTTCTTCCAAATATGTATGTGTATATATATTTTATATATACATATTTAT
>NW_026070068.1:0-5612 GCF_014885135.2 Alexandromys fortis
ACCATCACCAGTTTTCTGTTTTCAGGTTCGTTTTCCTGTTCCCATTACCTTTCTTCTTCCTATTCATGTCCCACCTCTTCTCTTTTCCCTTCCTTTTTCTTGGCAGCAGTTCTCCAGTCCTTTTGTATACCATTTCCTTTCTAACTCTTTCTCCTTTCCAGTGCTTTAATCTTTCTTTTCTCCACAGCCCTTTCTACCTTTCCTAACCTATTTTGTGTTCATGTGTCTTTTCCCAGCACACTGTCTTTCTAATCCTTTATTCTATATTCTGTTTAGTACATTTCCCCCTGTTCCTATTGCTGTCTCTCTCCTCAACCCTTGTTTTCTAGGTTCCTCTTCCAATGTCTGAGTTCTCTGCTTTCTCAAACCTCTTCCCTGATTGTACAGTTTTCCTTTTTCTGTTTCATGTCTACTTTCCAACTCCCTTCTCCCCTTCCAGTCCCTTTGCAGCTCCTTTTCCTCTTTCCTTTTGTTTTCTTGTCTCTGCTTTTCTTAACATTTTTTTATCCTTAGGTGTCTGTGTTCTTTATGATTTTATCTTTTTTCATTTTATTTTTTAAAAAAGAAAATCTATCATTTTCATTTTACATCCCAATCCCTATTCCCACTCCCTACTTTCCTCCCATTCTGTCATTTTCCCCCACCCCACCCCTATCCACTTCTCAGAGAGTTTAAGGCACATTGCTTTGTGGAAGGTTCAAGGTCTTCCCTATTATATCTAGGCTGAGCAAGGTATCTATACAAAGAGAATAAGTTCCAAAAGCCAGAAAAAGCAGTAGGGATAAATCCTGGTACCACTGCCATTAGACCTGCAGTCTGCCCCAACCATACAACTGTTACCCACATTCAGAGTGTCTAGTTTGAGCCAATGCTGGTTCCTTCCCAGGCTGTCTGGAATTGGTGAGCTCCCATTAGCTCAGGTAAACTGTTGCAGTGGGTGTCTCCATGTTGGTCTTGACCTCTTTGCTCATATTCTCACTCCTCTTACTCTTCAACTGCACTCTGGGAGCTCAGCTCAGTGCTCCACTGCGGGTCTCTGCATTTGTGTCTATCAGTTGCTGGGTGATATTTCTATGGTGACATTTAAGACCGTCATCAATCTTACTCCAGGTCTGGATCAGTTCTCCACTGTTATTGAAAGTCTTAGTTGGTATCATCCTTGTGGAGTCATGGGAAATTTCTTTAGTGCCAGGTTTCTTGCTAGGCCCATAATAATTCCCTCAATCAAAATATCTCTTTCCTTGCTCTCCATTTCTGTCCTTCCTCCATCTTGACTATCCTATTCCTGCAAGTTTTCCTCCTTATTCCCCTTCTCTCCTCCCTCTTCTTTACCCTCCCTTTTCACTGCACTCCAGTGCTCCAAATTTTGTCAGGAGATCTTGTCTATTTACCCTTTTCAGGGGGTCTATATATGTTTTTATTTGGTTCACCTTGTTACTTAATTTCTCTAGAGTTGTGGACTATATGCTTGTTATTCTTTTCTTCACAGCTAGTATCCACTTATGAGTGAGTACATACCATCTTCATCTTTTAGGGTCTGGGTTATTTGTCTCAGGATCTTTTTTTTTATTTCCACCCATTTACATGCATATTTGAAGATATCATTTTTCTAACCTTTGAGTAGTACTCCATTCTGCAAATGTACCACATTTTCTTCATCCATTCTTCAGTGTCTAGGTTATTTCCTGGTTCAGGCTATGATAAATAATGCTTCTATAAACATTGTTGAACAGATGTCCTTGTAGTATGGTTGAGCATCATTTGGGTATATGCCCAAGACTGATATTGATGTGTCCTGAGGTAGGTTGTTTGTTTTTTTTATTACAAAACTCCATACTGGTTATCAAAGTGGTTGTACAAGTTTGCATTTTTACCAACAATGTAAGAGTCTTCCCCTGAATTCACATCTTCCCCAGCATAAGCTATCATTTATGTTGTTTATCTTAGGCGTTCTTACTGGTGTAAGATGTTATCTCAGAGTCATTTTGATTTGCGTTTCCCTAATGGCTAAGGGATGTTGAACATTTCCTTAAGTGTCTTTCGGCAATTTGAGATACTTCTATTGAGAGTTTTCTGTTTAGATCTCTACTCCATCTTTGAATTGGTTCATTTGGAATTTTGATGTGTAATTTCTTGTGTTTTTCATATATTTTGTAGGCAAATCCTCTGTCTCACATGTGTTTGGTGAAGCTCTTCTCCCATTCAGTAGTCTGCCTTTTTGTCTTATTGACTGTGTTCTTTACAGAAGGTCTCAGTTTCAGGAGGTTCCATTTATTTATTGTGCACTCATTGTTTGTTGTACTGGTGTTATATTTTGCAAGGTGTTGTCTGTGTTTTCTGTCCTGCCTGGTTCCCTCAAATGTGAAGTCCCAAAGAAATCACACAGAGGTCTATATTAACTATAAACTTATTGGCCCACTAGCTCGGGCTTTTTTTTTTAAAACTATTATAGCTTTTATTAGCCCATTATTCTTATCTGTGTTAGCCACATGGCTCAGTACCTTTTTCAGGGAGGAAGTCATATCTTGCTTCTTCTATTGCAGGGCCAGGACGACTGCAGAGTAGGACTTTCTTCTTCCCAGAATTCTCCTGTTCTTATTGACCTTCCACTACATCCTGTCTGGTTGTCCTGCCTATACTTCCTGCTTGGCTCCTAGCCAATCAGCATTTTATTAAAATACAATTGACAGAATACAGACCATTGTCCCATACCAGGAAGGGGTCTCCTGTGCCCATGTTTGAAGGCTACTTCCCACTTTCTCTTCTATCAGGTTCATTGTGGTCAGAATTATATTGAGGTCTTTTATCTATTTGAACTTAGGTTTTGTGTGGGGATAGATATGGATCAATTTGCTTTATTCTTCATGTTGAGAAGCTGTTATGCCAGCACCATTTGTTGAGGATTCTTTTTTCATTGTATAATATTACCTTCTTTGTCAAAAATCAGGTGTTGGGATTAATACTTGGGTCTTCTATTCAATTTTCTTGGTTAACCTGTATGTTTTCATGTCACTACCAAGCTGTTTTCATTACTGTAGATCTTCTATAAGAGAGCTTGATGTCAGGGATGGTGATGCCTTTGGAAGTTCCTTTATTGTACAGGATTATTTAGCTATCCTTTTTTTTTCTATATGAAGCTGAGTACTGTTCTTTCAAGGTGTATGTAGAAGTGTGTTGGGATTTTGATGGGAATTGATTTGAGTCTGTAGTTTGTTTTTGATAGATTGCCATTTTTATTATGTTGATCCTACCCACCCAAGAGAATGGTTGATCTTTCAATTTTCTAGTATCTTTCACCAAAAAATTCTTTCTCCAAAGCCTTAAATTCTTGTCAAACAGGTTTTTCACTGTTTGGGTTGGTTAGTGTTACCCAAGCATATTTAGTGTTATTTTTGGCTATTGTGCTGTTTTTCACCCTCATCTCCCATACTCATGCATTTCTTGTTGTCTGGTACCATGTCTGGTATGCGTGCAAGCTTTGTTCCCATCATGTTCTGTTAAGCTGTTTGTGCTGTTCTTACTAACATTTGGAACACACATATGGAAACAACATATTTTGTTTTTTTTTCTATATGTCATTACAAATAAGATGATTGCTATGTGTATGTAGTATTTCTAGCTATGAAATGAGGTCTCCTTGACACTTCTGGGACAGTCTGTATTTATCTCTGTGCTGTAGGAACCTAGACCTGTGATTGTCTTTTTGGGAACAAAACCTTTGTTTTATTAGTCTTCCACATCATGGTGACAAATGTCAATTTCTGGGCTTTTGTTATCCATAGAAGATAAAGGGAATGATCCCCATTGGTGCATCTTAAGAATACATGCACATGCTGAAATAAAACTTAAATTAAGGAGATTGTCCGTTGAAAGAATATATCATTTCACCCCAAGTACCATTCCTGCTGCAGGGGGGAACACTGGGTGAAGTGTATACTCAGGATATTCATTTCTTTGACAGTCCCACTCTCTCTGTTCTTCTACTCTCTTGGCATTTGTTCTGCTTGGATTTTTGAGTCTGGCGTGGATCTGGCTCAGTTGTTTTAAGCCTTTCTAATTTTCTATGCCTCTTCTCCCATGCAAGTGATGTTGGATGCGTTCTTGACAGGTGAATGGTGTTTGTCAAGGTTTTTGTATGCTTTGCTCTTGACATTTGTGACTGTCTGATCACCATGCCTTATGATTGGCTGGGTTTGTAAATGAATACACCATGGAATCAGGAGTTTCCCTCTTGAAAATACAGGCCCATATCCTTGTTATTATAGTGAAAGAACTCATATTTCCATGAAAGCCAGACCTTAAGGATTAGAGGGGACCATGCAAACATGGAGGATTTTGCAGAACTCTGTGAAAATGGTCAGGAGATCAGGGGAATAAATAGTTCAGCTGATTGAGTGTTGAATATGAAGTGCCTCTAGAGTGTGGGTCCCTTCCTAGATACCTGGGTGACTTGAAACCTATGTCCCTTCATTTGTCCTTGAGAGCAGGTCTCTTTTGTTTCCCCATGTTAGACCTTACATTGTTGGCCTAAAGCTGTTCTTTTCTTCCAGTATTCCATATTTCTGGGATACAGGGTCCTTTTACATTCCCATATGTAAGGTTTCCCTTCAAT
This sequence comes from Alexandromys fortis, assembly GCF_014885135.2. Classification (NCBI taxonomy): domain Eukaryota; kingdom Metazoa; phylum Chordata; class Mammalia; order Rodentia; family Cricetidae; genus Alexandromys; species Alexandromys fortis. The sequence goes on from NW_026070068.1 coordinate 4,613, forward strand.
TTATATGGAATGGAGCAAAGAGAGCTGCAGTTCAGTTTCAAAATCTCAGTTTCTATATTCAGCACCATTTTATTTCAGACCTGTGTCAAATTCTACACCAAAGAAGCTGTTTTGTGTGTGGTTATTTATAGCTGCTATTTTATACCTTTTCTTGTCCCTTCAAGCTTATGTATGTATATATATACATATGTATGTATGTGTATGAGTGTATGTATGCATATGTGTGTATTTATATATGCATGATGTGCACGGATTTTTTGGTGCTTGAGAGATAGCCAACCCTTTTCCTTCTGAGCCTGGTCTCTTTTTAACTTTTCCCATGAACTCCAGCATTTCAGGCCCAACACACCTTTTTGAATATTTTAAATGTATTTCTTTTTTCATTCTTCAGACCCTGTTGTTGCAATTGACTTGTCTGTGGCTTTCTCTGATACACAGATGTGCAAAAAAAGGAACTGAATTCCTGGATTAGCACGTAGCACAAGCTTGACAAGTCCAACAGTGGTCTGGAGTCAGGCACCTAACAGGCAGGACTCTTAGGTCCTGAGATCCCAGACCTTCCCATTATGAGAGACTGTACTTATCATTCTATGGCCTGTGTACACTGAGCTTGGGTCTCACTTGCAGTACTCTGTGTTACCTTTGTGCATCATTACTTGGTCAAATTTCTGCTGACTTTGTCCCCTTGTATGAGAATTTTTGCTGATAGTATCTCATTTTTCCTTTTAGAAAAACTGGATATAGGATGTAGAATTTCCTAATATATCTGCTTGTACTAGCAGTCAGCTTGTGTAAGCATGCCCAATCCCAAACTTTACTATCTTCTCTAACTTCTCATCCTCTGGTCATCTCTCTCAGGAACCTTCCAGTAGAAAAGACTCTGCCCAGTTAGGAGAACCGATTCCTCAATATGGACCCCAGACTACAGAAGGAGGAAGAGGAGGAGGAGGAGGAGGAGGAGGAGGAGGAGGAGGAGGAGGAGGAGGAGGAGGAGGAGGAG